>NC_083881.1:56625888-56925988 GCF_032452875.1 Bos javanicus | reverse complement strand
ACCAGGGTTAATTTGAATCATCTGGTTGCTAGAAGCAACTAAGACCCTGGAGAAGAAGATGGGACACTACCACAGGAAAATAGACTTCTGATTACTTTGTATCCTAACTAAATTCCCAGGCTTAATTGGCCTGGGGAAGTACCCATGACATAAGTGGCTGAATTATCCACATCAATGTTTTCCTGTAGTTAAAACAATTAATGAGTATTGGAAAACATTATAACAGATCATATTTCTTTTTCTGGGGAAAACCTGAGATTTGTATCAGAATACTTTTTTTGTATTCCTAGTAAGTCATTAATGCCTATCATCTGAAATGTCACTTTTGCTAGAGACTGCTTTATAAATGAGCAATTAGAACTTACTGAAGCATTTTACATGAAGCTCATTTAATTGATGACTGAACTAACATATATCAAGTTGTGATTTTTCTTCCCTAGAAAAAGCATAATATGACATTAGGAGACATAGTGCAGAACTTTATTTTTGTATGAATGTCATGACCCAGATGAGACTATTTACCTCAGAAACAAAATGTGGAATACTTTGGTAGATGGATGTAATAGCCATTTTATACTCACAGGAACCCATAACACTATTTTGGTCCCTAATAGTGGTTATCATAAACATGAAAATCACATTTCTTTATTGAATAAAATTCAGGATATTAGCAGAGATAAAACAGTTTAAAAATTATGCAAAAAATTGAAGGAAAGGTGCTTTTTAAATCAAAATGATCAGGTTTTCTCTCTACCTACATAACATGTAAAATGGATTGTAATTATAACACGAATTTAACTTCTCCTCCACACTCCTATTCTTCAATTGACACAAATCGATGTATCACAGTAATATTTATCTTTTCTCATTTGATCCTCAAGGGACAGAAATAATCCACATACTTATCCTTGCATGATAGATAATACCAAAATTTCCAAACTTGAAGATCATAGCTTCACAAGGGAAAATTCCAAGTAACCTCTAATCAAAACACTGATTCTTTTCCTGTTTCTTTTTAAAGCATTTTTTAGGATTAAAAACTTTCTTATATTGATAAAATTTTGGTGCTGGAACATGATTAAAATAAAGCTGAAGTAAAATGGCTCAATACAGAGAAGTGCTTTCTTAACAGACAAGCATCCTTTCTCTGGAATCGAGTGGACTTGCAATCTATTGATATCAACTACTTTAGCAGGACAAATTCATGAAAGCTTCACACATTGAAATTGGCACATTTTAAACCTTTATATCTTCTTGTCTCTGTTTAGAAAGAGTCATATGAAACAGGAATGCTATCTTCACGTGCAAAGGAAAAAGAAACACGCTCCTTCTTGGAAGTTCTCAATGAATGTAAAAGTAAGTGAAAGGTTCCCTCCAGTGCCAAGGGAAAGCTTTGAAAGCAGAGGAATGTTTTGTTAAGATTAGCGCTTTGCCTCCTGGCAGGACAACCAAGGACACATTCCTCTATCTCTATTCTTTGCCATATCCTCTCTTTTCAAGAATAAAATCACTTTAAAGTCACTCCATGCTCTGCGGTGCTGAGTACTCTACCTAGAGTTGAGAGGAAAAGAGAAAGAACCAGGACCCTGACTTCAAGGGACATAGTATGAAGGAACATAGACTCATGTAACCACTTCTTAAGATGGAAACTCATCATTACCTGACTCTGAAAGGTGATGGGCCCCATGAACTGTATGAAACTCTTACTGGGTGAAGAAGGGACATTTATTTCATATTCTTCTGTTTCTCTGTTGAGGGACTCCACCTAGATGAACATTCTACTACTTCTTTCTCTTTACCCAAGGGAAGAGAAACAAAATATTTGAATGGGGAGTTTCAAAAATGTACCACATATCTCATCATGCTCCATGGGACCCATTCCTCCTGAGATCTGCCAGGCAGCTGAGAGAGTTTTGTGCATTGCTCCATCTGTGCACTTGGAAGTCTGCTCCAGGGAGGGAAGCCCAGGATTGGCTAGCTTGCCAGTACTAGAGGTAGGAGCTAAGTTTAATTATAGGATAAAGGATTAACAAGTCCATTCCCCTTCAAATGTAAATATGTGTTCTAGAATCAGCTTTGTCACTGTAACAAGACAAATATTATTTATTTTGATAAATATCAATCAGAATATCCATGAGATTAAAAAGCCAAAAGGACTAACTCATATAAGAAAACAATCAAGAATCTTGACTATGAAGTTTGTTTAACAGAGTAGTGACCAAAGGCACAATGATAGCTAAGAGATGTTTGTCACATATAAGCATGAATGGGGAAAGGATGAATTTAATTAAGTAAATCAACTTGAGGATATTTAATGGAAAGCATTTTCACCATGGGAACTCAAAATAACAAAGAATAATCTCAAGTGAGATGGAAGATCTTATACTTTGGAAGTAAGCTTTATAATATAAATATGTATTAAATATTAAATAAAAATAGATTGTATTTACTCAAGAGAAAAGAAAGAATATACCCATACAAACACATGCACATAAATGTTTATAGCAGCTTTATTTGTAATAGCCAAAAACTGAAAACAATCCAATGTCCATCAACAATTAAATGAATAAACAAATTGTGATATATCCATACAATGGAATACAATTAATCAATAAAAAGTAATGAGCTATTAACACATGTGATAACATGTATAAATCTCAAAATAATGATGCTAAGTAAAAGAAGCAAGACCAAAACAGAGTTCTTGGTCTCTGATTCCATTTATGTATAAATCTATAAAATGATCAGTGGTTTCAGAAAAGGGAAGAGGATGAAAGGGAGAGAGGGTAAAGAGATATAAGGAAAGGTTTGGGGCTGATTTATATGTTCAGGAGGTGATTGTGATGATTTCATGGGAGGTATACATATGTTAAAATGTATCAAACTGTATGATTTAAATATATGCAGCACATTTTATATCAATTATACCTCAGTAAAGTTATTTGAAAAATAACAAATGAATAAACATGTTTTAAAAAGACTGTGAAACATACTAGGGGGTAAAGCTACACAGCATTGTCCCAACAACCAAAATGACAGAATGGCTATAAGTTATTCATTCTTCCTCCACAGTGTACCTCTTTACTACTCACTTCTCACGTGGTCAGTATCTTTTCTTACATTCTTAATCCATGCAGCATACTGCTATTTGGAGCAAAGAAAAACGAAAACAAAAATTACTGACAACCCCACCACACAGAGATAATGACTATTGACATTTGAGAATATGTCATTTCACTTTTTGAATATCAAGATTATACTGTCAATATTTGATTTTAGTTTTATTGTTAGACGATTTGTGTATGCTTTATTTAAACTTTCTAATCCTCAAATTTTTTTAAACATACAGAAAAGAGTAAAAAGTCTGATACTTGTAACCATCCTCTGACTTGAGTTTTTTTGCTTCAGATTTATTTCTTTTAAAGAAACAAGCATTTTAAAGCCCGGCTTTCCATTTTTTTCCCTCTTTTTCCCTGGAAGTAAGCAAAATCCTGAAATTGGTATACACTGCAATCATTTATGTACATAAGCTTTATAATATATATGTATATAAACAAATACATATATGTTTTGTGCTTTTCAGTTCAGTTCAGTTCAGTTCAGTTCAGTCGCTCAGTTGTGTCCCACTCTTTGCGACCCCATGAATCGCAGCACGCCAGGCCTCCCTGTCCATCACCATCTCCTTTGTGCTTTTAACAATCTCATAGATAAATATCTTGAGGAATATCATTTTGAATCTTCCTTTCTCCATTCATGGTGTTTTTGAGATTTCTCCATGTTGATGCACATGAATCCAATACATTTCTTTAACTATGGCCCATTGTATGAATAAATCTGTTTAGCATTCTGTTTCACTTAATATTGTATCATGTTTACTCTCCAAACCCTTATGGTTTTCCCTCTCTGGAATGTTCTTGCTCCAGCTCTTTCTGGCTGGCTCTGTCTTCTCCCTTAGGTCACAGCTCAGAGAAACTTCTCAGACAACCTATCTGAAATATCTTTCATCCTAGCCCCAACCCAAACAAACATATATGAAATATATATATATATATATTTCATGTCACCCTGTTAATATCTTTAATATCCATTTGTTTGCTCAAGAAAATTTGAGCTAACAAGGGAACATTTCATGCAAGGATGGACAAGATAAAGGACAGAAGCAGTAAGGACCTAACAGAAGCAGAAGAGATTAAGAAAAGGTGGCAAGAATACACAGAAGAACTATACAAAAAAAGATCTTAATGACCCAGATAACCATGATGGTGTGGTCGCTCACCTAGAGCTAGACATCCTGAAGTCTGACGTCAAGTGAGCCTTAGGAGCATCACTATGAACAGAGCTAGTGGAGGTGATGGAATTCCAGCTGAGTTATTTCAAATCCTAAAAGATGATATTGTGAAAGTGCTGCAGTCAATATGCCAGCAAATTTGGAAAATGCAGCAGTGAGCGGCCACAGGACTGTAAGAGGTCAGTTTTCATTCCAATCCCAAAGAAAGGCAATGCCAAAGAATGCTCAAACTGCTGTACTATTGTGTTCATTTTGTATGCTAGTAAGGTCATGCTCAAAATCCTTCAAGCAGTATGTGAACCAGGAACTTCCAGATGTTTAGAAAAGGCAGAGGAACCAGAGATCAAATTTTCCAACTCTGTTGGATCATGGAGAAAACAAGGGAATTCCAGAAAAACACCTATATCTGCTTCATCGACTATTTGAAAGCCTTTGACTGTGTGGATCATGACAAACTGTGGAAAATTCTTAAAGAGATGGGAATACCAGACCACCATACCTGCCTTCCGAGAAAGCTGTATTCAGGTCAAGAAGCAATCATTAGAACTGGACATGGAACAACTAACTGGTTCCTAGTTGGGAAACGAATACGTCAAGGCTGTGTATTGTAACCCTGTTTATGTAACTTCTATTCAGAATACCTCATGTGAAAAGCTAGGCTGGATCAATCACAAGTTGAAATCAAGATTACTGGGAGAAAAATTAACAATGTCAGATATGCAAATGATACCACCCTAATGGCAGAAAGTGAAGAGGAATTAAAGAACTTCTTGATGAAGGTTAAAGAGGAGAGTGAAAAAGCTAGCTTAAAACTCAACATTCAAAAACTTAAGATTGTGGAATCTGGTCCCATCACTTCATGGTAGACAGATGGGGAAAAAATGGAAACAGTGACAGACTTTTTTGGGGTTCCAAAGTCACTGTGGATGGTGACTGTAGCCATGAAATTAAAAGACACTTACTTTTGGAAGGAAACCTATGACAAACCTAGACAGCATATTAAAAAACAGAGACATCATTTTGTTGATAAAGGTCCATATAGTTAATGCTATTGATTTTTCCAATAGTCAAGTATGAATGTGAGAGTTGGACCATAAAGAAGACTGAGCATCGAGAGTCGATACTTTCAAATTGTGGTGCTGGAGAAGACTCTTGAGAATCCCCTTGGATTGCAAGGAGATCAAACCAGTCAATCTTAAAGGAAATCAAACCTGAATATTGATTCAACAAAGGGCTGATGCTGAAGCTGAAGCTCCAAAACTCTGACCACCTGATGCAAAGAGGTGACTCATTGAGAAAGGCCCTGATTCTGGGAAAAATTGAAGACAAAAGGAGAAGGGAGTGGCAGAGAATGAGGTGGTTAAATAGCATCACTGGAAATGGCCATTAATTTGAACTCTCTGGGAGATAGTGGAAGACAGAGGAACCTGGCATACTGTAGTCCATGGGGTCGCAAAGGGTCAGACACAACTTAGGGAAAGAACAACAACAACGATGCCTCTGAGAGATAGTAAGTCCCCTGGGATCAGGTTCCTTGCCCCTCTTATTCACCTTTGTGAACAGGAAGCATGTCATATTAGCAGAATGCATGTCATATTAAAAGAGCTCAACTATTAATAATATTTAGAGAAGGAATGGATAAATGGATAAATGGCTGGATGATGGGTGGCAGGAGTGATAGATTGTTGGATGCTGACTGTAATATAATTTCTGGTTCTAATTCTGTGAGGCCCCATTCTGCTATCAAAAGCAGAGGAGAACTTAAATTTCATATTTTATCCTCAGCCACATATGGGCCAATCTTCTCTAAATAGCCAAGTAGGTAAGTCTACTTTAAAAATAATAAACTTTCTAAGTGTTCTGGTTGCAGAATTTGAAAACTAAGTTCAATCTTTTAAACTTCTCTTTTCAAAGTTTCAGCTCACACAGAAACTAAAATTCTGGCTACTTAGCTAGATTTCCAGAACATACTTCTTATTTTATTATCCTGAAAAATATTCAGTAAGACCATAAATAATTCATGGTTAGTTTTATGAATTATTTATAATTTAATATAACACAGAGAGAATTTTCATGTCTAAATAGAGATTTTCTAAAGTTTTGGAAATTTTAAAACATTTATATACTTATGTGTTTCTATAACTACTTTTTAAATTTTATAGAGTTGGCTTTGTAATGAAAAACTAGAAATTTTAGATAGTAATTTTAACTTTATGTAATATTTAGTATTAAGGAACACACATACATACAAACGTGCATGCTTCTGAAATTGTATAAACTATTAGTATATTGTTACAAGTGTGCATGTGTGCTCAGTTGTGTCCAACTCTGCAACCCCATGGACTGTAGCCTGCCAGGCTTCTCTGTCCACGCAGTTTTCCAGGCAAGAATAATGAACCAGGTTGCCACTTCCTTTTCCAGGGGATCTTCCAACCCAGGGATGAAACCTGCGTCTCTTGTGTCTCCTGCATTGGCAGATGGGTTCTTTACCAGCTGAACCACCAGGGAAGCCCCAGTCACCAGGGAAGCCCCATGTATATTGGTATACCAACATAAAAAAATTGTGTATTGTATATACATATATATAGTATAATAGATCTACAGTATTGGCTTAGAATAATTTAAAAATGCATATAATTTTCCTGAATTAAGGTAGTCACTTTTATTATTTAGATATCACCTAGATTAAAAATATTCTTCATATTTGAGGATGCTTTAAAGTGGTGAATGGGGATTCCATGGTGGCTCAGATGGTAAAGAATCTACCTGCAATGCGGGAGACCCAGGTTCAATCCCTAGACCAGGAAGATCCCCTTGAGAAGGAAATGGCTACCAACTACAGTCTTCTTGCCTGGAGAATTCCATGGACAGAAGAGCCTGGCAGGCTACACTCCATGGGGTTGCCAAGAGCCGAACACAACTGAGTGACTAACACTTTCACTTTAAAGTGGTAAATATTTTGTAGATGTATTAATCTATTTCAGTAAAGTATGTAACCATACTAGTTAGAATTTATTGTGCACCTACTATAGGTAAAGCATAGCATTAAGCATTTCTCTGAATGTCTCATTGAGGCATCACAACAACCCTATAAGGTAGACATTACTCTCCTTTTTATTAACATATGTTAAGAAAAGAAGATTTAAAAAGATTATTTGACTCATCCAAGTAAGTGGTAGAATTAAGACATAAATAAGTCTATTTTTTTAATTGCTACACAGTAGTAGAAATGAGATGTAGTATATTGTTTGTTGTTCAGTCACTGTCCAACTCTTTGTGACCTCATGGACTGCAGCACACCAAGGCTTCCCTGTCCTTCACTATCTCCTGGAGTTTGCTCAAACTCATGTCCACTGAATAGTATAGAGAAAATAAAAACCACCCTTCCCATAACCTAGAGATCATGATTGTTAATGTTCTAGTTTATTTTGGTCTAGTTTTTAGATTGTATTGTACATATTCTGTATTTATCTTTTATTTAATGTTATAAATATTTCCCATTTTGTTAAATATTTTTATGCTATTGTTATTGAGGAACAGTGCTTTAATAATTCTCCTTCCCCAAACCGTTTCCAGTCACCACAATTCCTGACCCCTCACAACTTACTGATTAACTCGAGCACTTGTTTTAAGTAATTTCATTTTCCAAATCATATGTTTTAGTTAAGAAAGAAAAATATTCAAAAAACATTGGAGTATCCGGAAAGTATTAATTGACTGATAAAAAAATGATCATATAAATGTTTTTTTTTAATTAACAGTTCTTTTAAAATATTAAAATTCTTTATATGGTTTTCAACAGAATATATTGGTTATAGTTCTGAAGGTTCTTTTCACAGAATAAGCCTTCATACATATCTCCTAGAGCAGAGGTTAGTACAATAGAAATGTTTTATGCTGATCATTTTAAATGACTGAAAAAGCATTGATAGCATAGCATCAAAATCACCAAAGCAATTAAATATATGTCTTAAAAGGACAGATTGGCCTTGTGCATCACAGAAGATCATTGGCTTGATAAATCTGGCTCTCTCCACACCTAAGATATCTGCACCCAGACTCTGAGTCACTATAAATTTGATACAAACTAAAACTACTCCAAGCCAAGATTTTCAGAGCATTTTGGCAAAAACATAAGGCATTGGTATCATGATAATTTTAAGAAAAGGCATTGATAAACATATCGTAAATAAAACATTTTACTGATGTATTAAATAAATCAAAAGCCTCCAGATTGTTGTCTACCTATTTGTTCTTCAACTCAAAGATTTTGAAAAGTTGTCATATAGAGAAGAGATGTATATTAAATTTTCTTGTCAGCATATCCTATCATCATGTCTATGGAAAAAGTTTTCCGTTTAAATAGCCCCTTGCACATTTTCTCTAACAACCAAGAACTTGTTCTGTATGCATAATAAAAGAAGTTTTAAAGATTTCTCTGTAAGACAATTTCATGTTGTGATTGTGTGCTGTGAAGAAAATTTAAGAGATTAGAAATTTTTATGACCTATTTTTAAACTATTTATGCTCAGCACAAATGTTCATGATTATTATAACAACTATTTAGATTCAATTATTGTCTGACCTTACTAATAAGGTCTTATTAACTAGTAAATGTGCAGAGCTTTTAGCTTATTTTCTTAATTTTTTATTAAAATAAATTCTGTTATTATTTAGCATCTGAAATTATTCATGCACTCATTTTTTCATATGAGAGCTTTAAAAAGCAATATCAACATTGAGAAACACAACTGTAAGTCTGTTTAATATTATCTTCCTGTTACAACAATGTTTTGAAACTGGTGATAAGTATGTAAATATGTTTCGGTTCTGGGATCTAATTTCCATTATAAGCAAAGCCTGAAGGATCTGGTTCACTTGTTCAGTAAAATGACATGCTGTAGGGTATAGTGATCAAATGAATTATAACTGTCTCTACAGGAATTAAAAACTGAGTCAAAGAGCTAACTTTGTTCTAGTTGATGATGCGTTAGTATGTATCCTTTTAATTGGTGGTATTTCTATGTCACTAATAGAGGAAATACTTCTCATTCTGACTATGCAAGTTGGCCTTGGCTTTTTCTTTTTTTGGAGTATAATTGCTTTACAACATTGTGTTAGTTTCTGCTGTACAACGAAGTGAATCACCTGTGTGTATATGTACATCCCCTCCACCTTATACTTCCTCCCACCCCCAATGCCTATCTCAATCGTCTAGGTCACCACAGAGCACTGAGCTGAGCTACCTGTGCTATATAGCAGGTTCTTACTAGCTATCTGTCTTCTACATGGTAGTATATATATATATAGCAATCCTTATCTCCCAATTCATCCCCCTGCCCCATTCCCTCCACCCCTCCCCCATATACATAAGTCTGTTCTCTACGTCTGTGTCTCTATTCCTGCTGGAAATAGGTTGATCTGTACCATTTTTTTAGATTCCACATGTATGCATTAATATATTTGTTTTTCTGTTTCTGACTTACTTCACTCTATATGACAGACCCTAGGCCTATCCACATCTCTACAAATGACCCAATTCCATTCCTTATTATGGCTCAGTATTCCATTTTATAAATGTACCACATCTTTATCCACTCATCTGTCTTTGGACATTTAGGTTATTTCCATTTCCTGCTATTGTAAATAGTGCTGCAATGAATATTGGGGTTTATGTGTCATTTTGAATGAAGGTTTTCTCACAATATATGCCCAGTAGTGGGGTCTCTGGGTCATATGGTAGTTCTGTTTTTAGTGTTTTAAGGAACCTCCATATTGTTCTCCACAGTGGCTCTATCAACTGATATTCCTGCACCAGTGCAGGAGGGTTCCCTTTTCTCCACACCTTGTCCAGCATTTATTCTTTGTAGATTTTTTTTGATGATGCCTGTTCTGACTGGTGTGAGGTGTTATCTCATTGTAGTTTTGACTTGCATTTTTCATGGAGAAAACAAATGAGTTCAAGAAAAAACATCTACTGCTGCTCCACTGACTAAAACCTTTGACTATGTGAATCAATCACAACAAACTATGGAAAATTCTTAAAGAGATAGGAATACCAGACCACCTTGCCTGTCTCCTGGGAAACCTGAATGGGGTCAAGAAGCAACAATTAGAATCAGACATGGAGCAACGAACTGGTTCCAAATTGTTTCCCAGTTGTTTCCCAAATTGGTTCCAAATTGTTACACACCATAAGGCTGTGTATTGTCACCCTGCTTATTTAACTTATATGCAGAATACATCAAGTGAAATGCCAGACTGGGTGAATCAAGCTGGAATCAAAATTTCTGGGAGAAATGTCAACAACATCAGATATGCAGATTATACCACTCTAATGGTGAAAGTGAAGCGGAAAGAGAGGCTTTTGATGAGAGTGAAGGAGGAGAGTGAAAAAGCTGGCCTAAAACTCAACATTCAAAAAACGAAGATCATGGCATCTGGTCCCATCACTTCATAGCAAATAGAAGGGTAAACATTGGAAGCAGTGAAAGGTTTTATTTTGGGGAGCTCCAAAACCACTGTGGACAGTCATGATAAAAAAAAAAAAAAAGATGCTTGCTCCTTGGAAGGAAACCTATGACAAACCTAGACAGCGTATTAAGAAGTGAAGACATCACTTTGCCAACAAAGTTCTGTGTAGTCAGTGATATGGTTTTTCCAGTACTCATTTATAGATGTGAGAGTTGGACCATAAAGAAGGCTTGGTGCTGCTGCTGCTGCTAAGTCGCTTCAGTCATGTCCGACTCTGTGCGACCCCATAGACAGCAGCCCACCAGGCTTCCCCATCCCTGGGATTCTCCAGGCAAGAACACTGGAGTGGGTTGCCATTTCTTTCTCCAATGCATGAAAGTGAAAAGTGAAAGTGAAGTCTCTCAGTCGTGTCCGACTCTTAGCGACCCCATGGACTGCAGCCTACCAGGCTCCTCCATCCATGGGATTTTCTAGGCAAGAGTACTGGAGTGGGGTGCCATTGCCTTCTCCTAAAGAAGGCTTAGTGCTGAAGAATTGATACTTTTGAATTTTGGTACTCAAAAAGACTATTCAGACTCCCTTGGACTGCAAGGAGATTCAGTTCAGTTCAGTTGTGCAGTCATGTCTGACTCTTTGCGACCCCATGGACTGCAGCAAGCCAGGACTCCCTGTCCATCACCAAATCCCAAGAGTTGACTCAAACTCATGTCCATTGAGTCAGTGATGCCATCCAACCATCTCATCCACTGTCGTCCCTTCTCCTCCTGCCTTCAATCTTTCCCAGCGTCAGGGTCTTTTCAAATGAGTCAGTTCTTCACATCAGTGGCCAAAGTGTTGGAGTTTCAGCTTAAGTATCAGTCCTTCCAATAGATATTCAAGACTGATTTCATTTAGGATGGACTGGTTGGATCTCCTTACAGTCCAACACCACAGTTCAAAAGCACCAATTCTTCAACATTCAGCTTTCTTTGTGGTCCAACTCTCACATTCATAGATGACAACTGGAAAAACCATAGCTTTGAATAGATGGACCTTTGTTGGCAAAGTAATGTCTCTGCTTTTTAATATACTGTCTAGGTTAGTCATAACTTTTCTTCCCAGGAGCAAGCATCTTTTAATTTCATGGTTGCAGCCACCATCTGCAGTGATTTTGGAACCCCCCAAAAATAAAGTGTGTCACTGTTTTCATTGTCTCCCCATTTACTTGCCATGAAGTGATGGGACCAGATGCCATGATCTTAGGTTTCTGAATGTTGAGCTTTAACCCATCTCTTTCACTCTCCTCTTTCACTTTCATCAAGAGGCTCTTTAATTCTTCTTCGCTTTTTGCCATAAGGGTGGTGTCATCTGCGTATCTGAGGTTATTAATATTTCTCCCAGCAATCTTGACTCCAGCTTGTGCTTCATCCAGCCCAGCATTTCTCATGATGTACTCTGCATATAACTTAAATAAGCACAGTGACAATATACAGCCTTGATGTACTACTTTCCCAATTTGAAACCAGTCTATTGTTCCATGTCCAGTTCTAACTGTTGCTTCCTGATCTGCATACAGATTTGTCAAGAGGCAGGTCAGGTGGTCTGGTATTCCCATCTCTTGAAGAATTTTCCACAGTTTATTGTGATCCACACAATCAAAGGATTTGGCATAGTCAATAAATCAGAAATAGATGTTTTTCTGGAACTCTCTTGCTTTTTCAGTGATCCAGCGGATGTTGGCAATTTGATCTCTGGTTCCTCTGCCTTTTCTAAATCCAGCTTGAACATCTGGAAGTTCACGGTTCACGTGTTGCTGAAGTCTGGCTTGGAGAATTTTGAGCATTACTTTACTAGTGTGTGAGATGAGTGCAATTGTGTGGTAGTTTGAGCATTCTTTCTTTGGGATTGGAATGAAAACTGACCTTTTCCAGTCCTGTGGCCACTGCTGAGTTTTCCAAATTTGCTGGCATATTGAGTGCAGCACTTTCACACCGTCATCTTCCAGGATTTGAAATAGCTCAACTGGAATTCCTTCACCTTCACTAGCTTTGTTATTAGTGATGCTTCCTAAGGCCCACTTGATTTCTCATTCCAGGATGTCTGGCTCTTGGTGAGTGATCACACTATCACAATTATCTGGGTCGTGAAGATCTTTTTTGTATAGTTCTTCTGTGTATTCTTCCACCTCTTCTTAACAATCCTAAAAGAAATCAACCCTGAATATTCATTGGAAGGACTGTTACAGAAGCTGAAGCTGCATTATTTTGGCCACCTCATATAAAGAGCTGACTCACTGGAAAAGACCCTGATGCTGGGAAAGACTGACGGCAAAAGGAGAAGCGGGTGGCAGAGTATGAGATGGTTAAATAGCATCACCAATTCAATGAACATGAGCAAATGAATTTCAGCAAACTTTGGGAGATAGTGGATGAGAGAGGAGCCTGGCATGCTGCCGTCCATGGGATCACAGAGTTAGCCATGACTTAGGAACTGAACAACAACAGCAATAATTCTGACTGGTGTAAGACAATACCTCATTGTAGTTTGATTTGCATTTTTCAGATAATTAATGATGTTGAGCATCTTTTCACATGCCTTTGGCCATCTTTATGTCTTCTTTGGAGAAGTGTCTTTTTAGGTGTTCTGCCCATTTTTTGACTGAGTTGTTTGTTTTTTGGATATTAAGCTCCATGAGCTGTTTGTATAGTTTGGAAATTAATCCTTTGTCCGCTGCTTCGTTTGGAATTATTTCTGTCTTTCTGAGGGTTGCCTTTTCATCTTGTTTATGTTTCTTTTGCTGTGCAAAAGCTTTTAAGTTTAATTAGGTCTTATTTGTTTGTTTTTATTTTCATTACTATAGGAGATGGGTCAAAAAAGATCTTGCTGCAATTTATATGAAATAGTGTTCTGCCTATTTTGCGTCTAAGAGATAGTGAAGGACCGGGAAGCCTGACGTGCTATAGCCCATGGGGTCGCAAAGAGTTGGACACACCTTAGCAACTACACAACAAAATCAAAGAGTTTTTTAGTGTCCAGTCTTACATTTAGGTCTTTAATCCATTTTGGGTTTATTTTTGTGTATAGTGTTAGGGAGTGTTTTAATTTCATTTGTTTACATGTAGCTGTCCAGTTTTCCCTGCACCACTTACTGAAGAGGCTGTCTTTTCTCCATTGTATATTCTTGCCTTCTTTGTCATAGATTAGGTGACCATAGGTCCATAGGTTTATCTCTGGGATTTTTATCGTATATCATTGATCTTTTCTGTTTTTTGTGCCAGTACCATACTGTCTTGGTTACTGTAGCTTTGTAGTATAGTATGAAGTCAGGGAGCCTGATTGCTCCAGGTCTCTTTTTCTTTTTCAAGATTGCTTTGGCTATGCTGGGTCTTTTGTGTTTCCATAAACATTGTAAAAATTTTTATTCTAATTCTGTGAAGAATGCCATTGGTAATTTGAGAGGGATTACACTGAATCTGTAGATTGCGTTGGGTAGTGTAATCAGTTTCACAATGTTGATTCTTCCAATCCAAGAACATGGTATATCTCTCTGTCTGTTTGTATCATCTTCTTTCATTATTTTTTTTATAGTTTCTGAGTACAGTTCTTTTGCCTCTTTAGGTTTATTCCTAGGTATTTTATTCCTTTTGTTGTGATGGTAAATAGGATTGTTTCCTTAATTTCTCATTCTGATCTTTCATTGTTAGAGTATAGGAATGCAAGAGATTTATGTGCATTAATTTTATATCCTTCAATTTACCAAATTCATTGATTAGCTCTAGTAGTTTTCTGGTGGCATCTTTAGGATTTTCTATGTTTAGTATCATGTCATCTGCAAACAGTGACAATTTTACTGCTTTTCCAATTTGTATTCCTTTTATTTATTCTTTTTCTTCTCTGATAGCCAAGACTAGGGCTTCCAAAATTATGTTGAATAAGAGTGGTGAGAGTGTACATCCTTGTCTTGCTCCTGATCTTGGAATAAATGCTTCAGTTTTTTACCTTTTAGAATGATCTTTGCTGTGGGTTTGTCATATATGGCCATTATTATATTGAGTAGATTCCCTCTATGCCCACTTGCTGGAGATTTTTAAATGTAACTTATAGGCACACAACTCAGGAGTTCAATCACTAGAATGAGGAATCAATATACTAACAAGATTGTATATTTACTGAAATAAATGCCTCTTGTTTTGTCCAAAATGTTGCCCAATTCTCCATTTACCCTTTATTTGCCAAGTATTCTTGCTTACTCAAAAATATGTTTAATGTGCTTGCTTTACCATCAGACATGAAAAATCATTTGGCTTCTGATGCCCTTCAATTTTAAGAATAGATTTCTGCTTAGTACAAAGTAAAATTTTCTAGATCATTTTGTGGACCAGTGACAGTTTTTATTTGGTTCAATCAACCTTATTTTGTTATTTAACTATAATATGTAAACCTGAAGTGAACAGGGAGGAGGAAAGATTTACTTCTTAAAATACTATCTTAATACATAACCAAAACCTTTAGGAAAGTTTTTCTCTTGATTTGATCAAGAACTATGTAAAAGACATCCCACCCTCATGATAGGAGACTGCTGGTTTCTGGGAGGTCATTTCAATGACAAAATTTGAATCAGTGAAGGGAAACTCTCACCAAAGATAAGCAGCTTTGTAATTGTTTATAGAGAACTCAGAGTAATTTACTTAAGGAAAAAGGGTTGGCAGTACAACCATTGGAAATGGCTATGACTAATCATGACTATGCCAGAATTTTTATTTCTCACTCCTTAAAAAAAAAAAAGCACTTTTCAGTAAGTGTAGAGTTTAGATTGTTTGATTTAGGGTTTGGGGAGAAGTTTTTCCATCATATTTGTCTTTTGTTCTCCTGAATGAGCTCTACAGATGTGCCCTGGAAATCTAAGTGACTCCTTATCTGACAATGCCTGAAATCATATGAGTGGGGCACAAGTTGAATTTTTTGCATAATAATCAGAGACAACATTTCTGATTACAATACTATATTTCAGAAATTCCTCCTTTTTTGCACAGGTTGAAAAATACACATTTGTTACACAATTGGGTGCTTTCTGTATTTGTGACCTCATCCAGATGCTTCCTGAATAGGGAACTACAACTTCTTTCCCAACTCAATTTATCCTTGTCAGTTAAAGAAAACAAAATGTCAAGGAGTCTCAAGAAAGAAATAGTAAGTCACATTTTGTTGTCTTTGGTTCTGTAAAGGTAATTTTCTCAGAAAGGTATAGAATCATAATGCTTTTCTGGAGGACAGAAGACACTTCGTGTCATCTAGTTGGATTTTAGTTTGTTTCTAGTTTGTTTCACGCTTCTTTTCATAGCCACTGAATGGCCAGAAATGTTATGCTTTAATTCTACTTGTTACTGTTGAAATGAGATTTACTCTATGATGAAGACATTTGTTTTTCAAGTATATCCTTGGGAAATTTAAGTTCTCTTACCTGGAATTGGCTTTCAGGACAAGCAGAATCTCTATCAGCCACTCTAGAAAGGTGCTGTAACAAATAATACCCAGTGTCTAAATTAGAGCCATCAGGGTCTGAAGCAATGCCCTTGACCCTTTCTCTCTGAGGTTGCAGAGATGGCTAGGGATATTAGGGAAGCTCCTCGTGTAACACTTTAAAATTTTTAAAATGGCAGGTTGATAGATGTCACTTACATTGAGGAATTAGATTCCATGAGTTTTTATCTGTTTTATTCATAGCTGTATCCTCTGGGTCTAGAATAGTGCCTACTACATAGAACATCTAATTAATATTTCTCAAATCTTTCCAAAACCTGATGCCCCAGTGCAAAACTGACTTTTCCTTATGTACCCAAGCAGATAAGATCCACTGTTTAATAGTATACCGTCAACCATTTTATATCTATCATCTAATTTTTCCTTTCAAAAACCCTTAGGAAAAAATTTCATTATCCTAGTTTAAAAATAACAAGACCAATGATAATTTTTTTTTTTTTTACAAAAGAGAATGCTAGTGTTATGTACTGAATGTTTGTGTCCTCCATTCCCAAATTCATAACTCCCCAATGTGATGGTATTAGGAGGTGGGGCCTTTAAAAATTAATTGGGGTTAGATGAGGTCCTGAAGCTGGAGCCCTCATGAATGGCATTAGTACCTTTTAAGCATCACAAGAGAGCTTGCTTCCCCTCACTGCCCTCAATCAAGGATACAAGAACTCAGCAGTCTGCAGCTCAAGAGAGAGCCTTCACCAGAACTCATCAGGGCTGGCACTCTGATCTCAGACTTCCAACCTCTGGAACTCTGAGAAGTTTCTGTTGCTTATAAGCCACCCAGTCAATGGTACTTTGTTACAGCAGCCTCAACTGAGTAACTTGCCCAGATTTCACGGACTAAATGGCAGAGTCGAAATTGTAAGTAATAGAGGGCCTGTAAGAAAGACTGTCGGCTTGGTCATTTTCTTCCCACTTCATTGTCTCATGTGCAAATCAAGGGCAATAAGTCAGGCTCTTTAATGAAGTGTATCTAAAGTCAGCTGAACCAACCAAGATCACTCACTGATGAGTTCTGGTGAAGGCTCCACAAACAAAGGATTAATCCCTCATCAATGATTGTCAGCAGAAATATTTATAGAAAACTTTTTATTCAGATATAGAAAAATATTCATAGTTTTTAAAAACAGAAGTTTGAAATTTCTGTTGACTACATAATCCATTCAGTGGATTCAAAGTTCAAAAATTATAAAATAATGCATTAGTGTTCATTAGCCAATCTGAGCATTAAACCCCAAAATGCATAAGTTTTGAGGTGTAATATACAACGTTTTTGTTATTCTTTTCTGTGTATTCTACAATTTCTGTTTGGATATTCTCTTGACCCAAGAGTTTGAAGGTAAAGTTTTAATATTTTCTTTCTTGACTGCTCCCCTCACTTTTTTTTTTTTAAAGATTTTCTTCTTTCTATCCAGGCAATTGTCATGAATTATGAAATAGTCATTAAAATCACTCACTGCAAATCTCTTCTACTTTTCTAACATTTCCTATGCTGTCTTTTTGACACTGAATATTGATTCTATGTTATTTTATGCACAGGTATTCATAACTATCATGGAGTATACATTTTAGCATTAAAATATACCATTCTTTATTTAATGCTTTGAGGTCTGAGTTCAATTTGCCAGATAGTAAAATTATAACCCCTGTTTTCTTTTGTTTTCACTGGCTTGGACTATGTTTACTAATTGTTTTATTTTCAGCCTTTATGACTCATTTGTTTTAGGTGTGGCTTTTGTATACAACATAAAATAGGGCTTTAATATGTGATCTGATCTGAAAGCTTTTTCTTTTAATAAGTGAGTTTAGTCATTATTGACATAATTATAGTCTGTCACTTTTTATTCATTTACTTCTCTGGTTTCTATTAATTTCTTACTACATGCAATTTCCTTTCTTCTTCCTTTCTTTCTCCTCTACCATCTGATTTTTACCAACTATATTATCTTAGTATTTAAGTTTGTGGTCCTAACTATATTTAATTCATTTGTCACTTTGACACCTCCCACCACCATTATTTAAAATGAGGAGAAATAATTCATTAAAACTTCTTTCCACCTTCCACTTCTAATTTTTGTTGTAACACTTTCTACATCATCCAAGTATACAACACTCTGTTCTGTCATCCTAATCCCCATTCATTGTTCAGTATTTTACACAGATGAAGTTAAAGATTCAGTGCTCGTCAGCAGCACTCTTATATTCATTTTATACTTTCCATTTGTCTAATTGCAGTTCTTTATGAGAATCCTCAAGAAGTCTCATAGGAACAACACTCTCTAAGAATATCTGATGTTTAATGTGTCAAAATGTTGCCTTATACTGAACATCAGTTTTAAGAAGTATAAAATCTTTCATCATGCTTCGTTTCTTTGACATTTTTTGTTGAATTTCCTTCACATTCTCTTAGTTTGGCTTTCACTGTCAAGAAGTCTGAGAACAGCCTGATGCTTTTCTTCCTTAGAGGTGATTACATTTTGCTTTACTCCTTGAGGTTTTCTTTCTTTGTCTTCAAATTTCAGCTTACTTACTTCATTATAATTCTATGCTGTCTTTCCTAGCTCACTTTCCCCAGGACATGATGTGTATTTGTGTAGATTCAAAGTTTTTTTTAACTTCAAGAAAGTAAATTGTAAATATTTGCTACTGACCCCTTGTTTTGTTTTTCTCAATTGGAAATTGCAAAGTCATTCTTTCCCTGTCCTCTATATCTCCTCTTTTCTCTCTAACTCTTCTTTGTTTTTTTTCTTCATCACCATTTCATATTTTTTTTTTTTTACTTTACAATATTGTATTGATTTTGCCATACATCAACATGCATCCGCCACGAGTATATACGTGTTCCCCATCCTGAACGCCCCCCCACCACCCTCCCCATACCATCCCTCTGGGTCATCCCAGTGCACCAGCCCCAAGCTTCCTGTAACCACTTGTAAAAGAATGAAACTAGAACACTTTCTAACACCATACACAAAAATAAACTCAAAATGGATTAAAGATCTAAACATAAGACCAGAAACTATAAAACTCTTAGAGGAGAACATATTTTATACTTTGTTTTCAACAGTGTTTCCTTACAAACAACAACCAAAAGATATAAAGTGAAGTGAAAGTCACTCAGTCATGTCTGACTCTTTGTAATCCCACTGACTACAGTCCATGGAATTCTCCAGGCCAGAATACTGGAGTGGGCAGCTTTCCCTTCTCCAGGGTATCTTCCCAACGCTGGGATTGAACCCAGGTCTCCTGCATTGTGGGCAGATTCTTTACCAGCTGAGCCACAAGGGAAGCCTGATATCAGGAAGATGTAAATGGAGATACAAATATGGGGGATAAAAAGAAATACAGATAAAATATAAATAACAATACAAATATGAATATTAGCATAGATGTTTTTAATAGTCTCTCTTGTCTGTTCTCCCTTGTTTTTCTTCTATTGAAGCTATCATTTCTCTGATTTTTTTTTTCTCATAGTTCCTGAGCTTTGCCAGCTCACATTTCATTTCTTTCCATTATCTCATCATCTCCTCCCAGAGCTCTTGCATTTTTGCCCAGTGCTCTTGTTTCATGGAAGCAATTTCTTCATCATGTGTTTTTAATTCACTTTGCAATTTTTTTCCTGTGAGAGACCTAAATCTGCTATTTATTTTTCCTGTCACTCCTCCTTCTCCTCCTTCTCCTCCTTCTCTTTTTCTTGCTCTCCTCCTCCATCTTATATTTTTTTGTTGTTGCTGTTTGATAAGGGAAACAAAATTGGACTGATTAACATGCTTTCATCACTAATCCATGAATGCACATCTTTTATTTTTGATTGTTTATTTGTCTTTATTCATATTAATAATATATTAGAACTGAAATATTGAATAAATCAACACATGTTTGTAGTTTCCTCATTCTGTCTCCCACCCTCATAGAAAGTAATCACTATCCTGTAACTTAGCTTTATCATACTCTGTCTTTCCAAAATATAATTCTGTCACATATATGTTATGTGTGATACATGTATATATGTTTAAATACATATAATACAAGTACACATATTTCTAAAATATATATTGTTTGGTCTTCTTTTCAACTTTATAAAAGCCAATTAAACATGTGAGATATGATATTTGGAGAGATATTTATATTTATTATTGGTCAGGAAAATAAAGATCAAGACTATAATGACATCATGTTTTATACCCATTCTGTTGACAAAAATTATGAGATAATATTATGTCTTTGAGAACTTTTCTAAACAAAATCTTTTTCCCTTCTCTTTTCTCTGGTGTAGCAAGTTTTTATACAGGCTATTCTATTTTTATCACTCACTTTTGAGGAAAGTAGGTTTTAATTCCTGAGATTAATTATTTACAGAAAAAAAATTAGTATGGGTGTAGGCTATGTTCCTAGACAGCTGAGGTTTTTTTTTTTTTCCCAAAATCCAGATGTTTTGATATGAACTAGTCCTTAATTTTTCCCAACAAGTGAGTCTTGACTTAGACTTACTCTCTGTATCTGTCAGAATGAAACTAAGTCCAGGAAACTCCTGGCACTAGCTGGTTTATCTTGTTTCTGCTACCCTACACTAATTGACTAGGATTTTAGGATTTCATTTCAGGTAATACCTCTCACCTTCAAAGTTTATCCACCTTTAAAGATATTTTTTGAGGCCATAATGGAGCAATAATAAATGGGTTTATCCTCCATCTAACATCACTTAAAGTGTAGACAAAACATATAACAGTTGTTAGACACTGATCCATGAAAGAGTGGAAACAAATAAGACAATCTCTACAATTCCTGAAATAGCTAGAGTTAGCAGGGCAACCACCTGAGAAGAGAAAGTATCACAGAAGAAGGAAAAAAAAGCTCAATACTAATCAGTGTGTTTGTGAGGAAAGCTACTGAAGACCAAGTTATTAAAACATCAAATGGAGCAGGAAGGAAAATCCCTGGAGTTCAAACAGGGCCAGGAGTAGTCAGTCCATGTCTGTACCAGCTAGAAAAGAAAAATCTTGGTATTCATGGGATACCATGTAGGGTACTGAAGAGGAATTTTTTCAGTAGTAGAAAAAAAAATTAGTTCTAAAATAACTTCTCTTCTGCTCCTGCCAAAAAAAAATTTTAAAGTAAAATACTCAAAGAATAAAACTGTTTCTAGTTTACTTATATCCATGAACACAGTTTAAGAACACTTTGAAGAATGTCAACAGACAACAAGAAAATTTACAATGTCTGGCATCCAATAAATAAGTATCAGGGATATAGGGAAGCAAGCTTTAAGATTCATAAAAGGAGAAAAAAAAATGCAATCAATTGAAACAATTTAGAATTGACAGATGATGGAATTAATAAGCAAAAATATAAAATAAAAGTTTTACTTTGCAAATATTTCAAATATTTACTTTGCTAATATTTCAGAACATAGAATATTAATATATTAAGAACATTGTGGGTATAAAAGAAGATCCAAAATATAATTTTAGAGATAGAGAGTACAATGTCTAAGATAAAACTTTACATGATGAGACTAATAGCAGATTAGACATTTCTGAAAGTCTAATAAAGTTAATTTAAGGCCTTCTAATAGAAACTATTCAAATTGAAACATAGAATGAAAAAAGACTAAGTACATCAGTGAGTTCTGGGATAACTTTAAGCAGCCGTATGTAAGTTTAACTGAAGTCTCAAAGAAGGGGAGAATGAGACAGGATAGAAAAATATTTGAGGAAATGATGGCCTAAACCTTCCACATTTGATGAGCACTATAAACCCACAGATCCAAGAAGCTCTTAAGATAGCAAGCAAAAGAAGCTTAAAGAAAACAACACTAAGTGACATACAAAAATTGCTTACAAGAGGTAAAGAGAAAAAAATCTTAAAAGACTCCAGGTGAAAAAAAATACACTTCATATAGAAGAACAAAGATGAAAATAATAGATTTTTCTTCAGAACACAAGCCCCAAAACAGTAGAACAACAACTTTAAAGTACTAGAAGGAGAACACTGTCAACCTAGAATCCTAAATTCAGTCAAATTGCCTTTTTAAAATCTAGGGAAATCTTTCAGTTCAGTTCAGTCACTCAGTTGTGTCTGACTCTTTGTGACCCCATGAATCATAGCACGCCAGGCCTGCCTGTCCATCACCAACTCCCGGAGTTCACTCAAACTCATGTCCATCAAGTTGTGATGCCCAGCCATCTTATCCTCTGTCATCCCCTTCTCCTCCTGCCCCCATCCCTCTGAGTATCAAGGTCTTTTCCAATGAGTCAACTCTTCGCATGAGATGGCCAAAGTATTGGAGTTTCAGCTTCAGCATCAGTCCTTCCAATGAACACCCAGGGCTGATCTCCTTTAGGATGGACTGGTTGGATCTCCTTGCAGTCCAAGGGACTCTCAAGAGTCTTCTCCAACACCACAGTTCAAAAGCATCAATTCTTCAGCGCTCAGCTTTCTTCACAGTCCAACTCTCACGTCTATACGTGACCACTGGAAAAACCATAGCCTTGACTAGATGGACCTTTGTTGGCAAAGTAATATCTCTGCTTTTCAATATACCATCTAGATTGGTCATAACTTTCCTTCCAAGGAGTAAGCGTCTAATTTCATGGCTGCAGTCACCATCTGCAGTGATTTTGGAGCCCCCAAAAATAAAGTCTGACACTGTTTCCACTGTTTCCCCAACTATTTGCCATGAGGTGATGGGAACGGATGCCATAATCGTAGTTTTCTGAATGTTTAGCTTTAAGCCAACTTTTTCACTCTCCTCTTTCACCTTCATCAAGAGGCTCTTTAGTTCCTCTTCACTTTCTGCCATAAGGGTGATGTCATCTGCATATCTGAGGTTATTGATATTTCTCCCAGCAATCTTGATTCCAGCTTGTGCTTCTTCCAGCCCAGCATTTCTCATGATGTACTCTGCATATAAGTTAAATGAGCAGGGTGACAATATACAGCCTTGACATACTCCTTTTCCTATTTTGAACCAGTCTGTTGTCCCATGTCCAGTTCTTTTTTTTTTTTTTCTTCTCTTAAAAAAATTTTTTTTAATTTATTTTGATTGAAGTAGAGTTGATTTACAATGTGTCTTTTTCTGGTGTATAATAAAGTGATTCGGTTATATTATTTTTCATATTCCTTTCCACTATGGTTTATTACTGCCGAGGAACACAGGGGACCTCTAGAAGCTAGGAAAGGCAAGAGAACAGATTTTCTTCTGGAGGCTCCAAAAGGAACATAAACCAATTGACATCTTGATTTTAGATCAGTGAAACCCATTTTGGATTTCTGACCTTCAGAACTATAAGATAATAGATGTGTGTTGTTTTTTTGTTTTGTTTTGTTTTTTAGGATATTAATTTTATTTTATTTTTAAACTTTACACTATTGTATTGGTTTTGCCAAATATCTAAATGAATCCGCCACAGGTATACATGTGTTCCCCATCCTGAACCCTCCTCCCTCCTCCCTCCCCATACCATCCCTCTGGGTCGTCCCAGTGCACCAGCCCCAAGCATCCAGTATGGTACATCAAACCTGGACTGGCGACTCGTTCCATATATGATATTATATGTATTTCAATGCCATTCTCCCAAATCATCCCACCCTCTCCCTCTCCCACAGAGTCCAAAAGACTGTTCTATACATCAGTGTCTCTTTTGCTGTCTCGTATACAGGGTTATTGTTACCGTCTTTCTAAATTCCATATATATGCGTTAGTATACTGTACTGTTGCTTTCTGACCTGAATATAGGTTTCTCAAGAGGCAGGTTCGTGACATTGAACAGGAGACAGGGATCAAGACCATCCCCATGGAAAAGAAATACAAAAAAAGCAAAATGGCTGTCTGGGGAGGCCTTACAAATAGCTGTGAAAAGAGAAGTGAAAAGCAAAGGAGAAAAGGAAAGATATCAGCATCTGAATGCAGAGTTCCAAAGAATAGCAAGGAGAGATAAGAAAGCCTTCCTCAGGTATCAATGAAAAGAAATAGAGGAAAACAACAGAATGGGAAAGACTAGAGATCTCTTCAAGAAAATTGGAGGTACCCAGGGAACATTTCATGCAAAGATGGGCTCGATAAAGGACAGAAATGGTATGGACCTAACAGAAGCAGTGGCTCAGATGGTAAAGCGTCTGTCTACAATGCAGGAGACCCAGGTTCAATCCCTGGGTTGGGAGGATTCCCTCGAGAAGGAAATGGCAATCCACTCCAGGACTATTGCCTGGAAAATCCCATGGACAGAGAAGCCTGGTAGGCTATAGTCCATGGGGTAGCAAAGAGTCGGACACGACTGAGCATCTTCACTTTCACTTTAACAGAAGCAGAAGATATTAAGAAGAGGTGGCAAGAATACACAGAGAACTGTACAAAAAAGAGCTTCATGACCCAGATAATCACGATGGTGTGATCACTCACGTAGGGCCAGACATCCTGGAATGTAGAGTCAAGTGGGCCTTAGAAAACATCACTATGAACAAAGCTAGTGGAGGTGATGGAATTCCAGTTGAGCTATTTCAAATCCTGAAAGATGATACTGTGAAAGTGCTGCACTCAATATGCCGGCACATTTGTAAAACGCAGCAGTGGCCACAGGACTGGAAAAGGTCAGTTTTCATTCCAGTCCCACAGAAAGGCAATGCCAAAGAATGCTCAAACTACCACACAATTGCACTCATCTCACACGCTTAGTAAAGTAATGCTCAAAATTCTCCAAGCCAGGCTTCAGCAACACGTGAACTGTGAACTTCCAGATGTTCAAGCTGGATTTAGAAAAGGCAGAGGAACCAGAGATCAAATTGTCAACATCCACTGGATCATGGAAAAAGCAAGAAAGTTCCAGAAAAACATCTATTTCTGCTTTATTGACTATGCCAAAGCCTTTGACTGTGTGGATCACAATAAACTGTGGAAAATTCTTCAAGAGATGGGAATACCAGACCACCTGACCTGCCTCTTGAGGGAAATCTTTTCCAGAATCTAAATCTGGTGGAACCTATTACCAGCAGACATATACTAAAGGAAGTCATTGAGGATAAAGGTAAATGATATTGGATGATAGTCTGGATTTTTTAAAGTAATGGAAAACACCAGAAATTATAATTATCAAATAATTAACTTTTATTTTTAAATTACATTTAAAATATACTAAACTGTTTAAAGCAAAAATATTACAGTGAATTTAGGCACTTATCTAGCATATAGAAGTAAAATGTATGACAATAGTGTAAAGGCCAGCTGTTAGTAGGAAAAAACTACAGACCAATATCCTTCATCAATATAGATTAAAAAAAAACTCCTTAAAAATATTTTAGAAATTCAAATTCAGTGATACATGAAAAAACAATATATCATGGCCAAGTGAGGTTTATCTCTAGATTCAAGGTAATGATTTAATATTAACATTTTAAAATATCAATGAATATTAGTATCAAATATTAAAAAATAAAATACTATAATTTATGTACTAAAAGCTTAATAAAAAGCCATATGATCATCTTAATATATGCAGGAAAAACATTTTACTAGTCAGTGTCTACTCATGATTAAAACTCTCAGCTAGAATAGAAGTGAAAGTCCTCAGTCTCATAAGGTGAGGTGAAGTGTTAGTTGCTCAGTTGTGCCTGACTTTTTGAGACCCATGGGCTGTAGCCCACCAGGCTCCTCTTCCATGGAATTCTCGAGGCAAAAATACTAGACGAGTTGCCATTCCCTTTTTCACAGCCTCATAAGGGTCACCCATAAAAAGCCTACATTTAATACCATACAAATGGTGAATGCCTGAATTTTTCCTCTTATGATTGAGAGAAAATCAAGTGTGTTTGCTCTAATCACTTCTATTTAACATTGTACTGACAGGTCTTGCTAGTGCAATTAAACAAGAGAAAAAGAAAGAGGGATACAGTTTTTGAAGGAAGAATAAAACCATTTTGTTTACAGAAGATTTGATTGTCTATATATAAAGGTCTATAAGAAATCTACCAAAGAAGCCATTGGAATAATCCTAGCAAGGTTGTAGGATATAAAGTTGATAACAAAACTTAATTGAATCTATATATGAGAAGGAATATGAAATACAAATTTTTTAAAAAGACAATTTACAATATAAAAAAACATGAAACAGATAAATTTGATGAAAGATGTGTAAGACAGAAACACCAAAAAGTTCAAAATGTTTCTCAGAGAAATTAAAGATGACCTAAATAAGTAAAAGGATATAACACATTCATGGATTTGAAAACTCAATATTGTTAGCATGTTGGCTCTCTCCAAATTATTTTTCAGTGCAATATTAAACAAAATCTAAATGAGCCTTTTTTTTTAATAGAAATTGACAAATTTGTTCTAAAATTTATGTAGAAATTGAGGACCTTGAAAACTAAAATAACTGGAAAGAAAAATTTAGAGAACTAATACTGCCTGATATCAAGGCTCATAAAGCTATAGCAGTCAAGATGGTGTGATATTTGATATCAATATGAAAATGTTAAATAAATCTAGATTATATCCTCTTCCTATATACAAAATTAACAATGTCAATCACAGATCTAAATGTAAGGACTAATATTATAAAATTTCTAGGGAAAAAACATAGGAGTAAAAAATCTTAGTTCCTTTGAGTTTGGCCAGTGTTACTTTAACAAAACAAAAAGCACAAAGGATAAAAGAAAAAAAAAATCAATAAACTGAACTTGATCAATTGGACTGTTTTGTTCTTCAAAAGATAGTCATGAAAGAGAAAGGCAGACTCAGACTCGTACAAAACATTTGCAAGATATATATCTGACAAGTGATTTATATCTAGGATATGGAGAGAAATATATAGGCACAATTAGGTATCAGAGGTTTGGTCCCAGATCATGACAGTAAAGCGAATGTCACATTTTTTGTTTCCTAGACCATATAAAAGTTATGTTTATACTCTATTGTAATATCTTTAGTATGTGATAGTATTATGTCTAAAAAATGTAGATATCTAAATTTTGAAACACTCTATTGCTTAAAAATGCTGTTATCTGAGCCTTCAACAGATCTTATTTTTTTTTTTGCAGTATTAATATCAAAGATCACTAATCACAGATAACCAAAACAAATATAATAGTGGAAGTTTCAAATATTGTGATAATTACCAAAATATTTTAAAGAGATACAAAGTGAGCAAATACTGTTGGAAAGATAATACTGATAGACTTTCTCAACACAGGGTTGCCATAAACCTTCAATTGCATAAAACGCTATACTGCAAATCTCAGTAAAATAAGATAAGCCTATACGTCCTACTCATGATACAAACAGTCCAATAAAAATCAGGTGGAATATTTGAACACACAACTTACCATATACAAATGTCAAATAAGGACAAAGATGTTAATTATCCTTAGTTGTTAGGAAAACTCAATTTACAACTCTAATATCTTACTACACACTCAATAGAATAGCTAAAATTAAAAAAAAAAAACAAAACCACATCAGGTGTTGCTAGGGATGAGGAGTAACTGAAACTCATACATTGCTAATTGGATTGTAAACTAACACAATTATTTTGGAAAGCAGTCTGGCAGTGTCTTAAGATGTTTAACGTACATTTACTATAATACTCAGCTCTTCTACTTCAAGGTATTTTCCCAAGAGAAATGAAAATATATGTCTGTACTTTCAGTTGTATATGAATGTTCACAGCAACTTAATTTTTAAAATCCTCAAACTGAAATGAAGCCTCAAATTTCCACTAACAGATAAGTTAAAAGTGGTGATGTATTTATACTAAGTGTATGCAAACTTGTTCTTTTAAGGAACAAATAACATATATGTTCAGCTTTGTGGGCTGTATGATTTCTACTCAGCTTTGCTGTTTTAGCATGAAAGCAACTATAAACAATATGTAAACAGATGGGAGTAGTCAGATCTGGCCAAAAACAAGCTGCACCTAGCCAGCTGGATTTGGCCTGTTGGATTGGTTAAAAAGCCTGAGCTATACACAGTGAACTACTTTTCAACAACAATAAAAAGCAGCACACAACTAATGTATGGATGAATCTTAATTATGCTGAATAAAAAAAAAACATACTGAATGATTTCATTTATGAAATTCTAGAATTTTCAAACCAATCTAGAGAGGCAGAAGCCTTATCAGTGATATTTTCAGCAGGGTTAAATAATCACTTAGACATGGTTTCCTTGGTTCTTTGAACATAGTTACAATGTTTTATTTAAAGCCTTTGTCTAATAAATTTAATATCTAGACTTCCCCAAGGACAGTTTCTGTTGACTGTTTTTGTTTTTCCTTTGTATGAGCTATATTTTCTTGTTTATTTTCATGACTTGTGATATTAAAAAAAAAAAGTTACTTTAAATAATGTCATGTGGCACTCTGGAAATTAGATTCCTCTTCCCAGAGTTGTTGTTGCTGTTTGCTTTTTTAGTGAATTTCCTGGACTATTTCTTTATGGTCTGTATTATTTGTCATGTGTACCATTGAAGTCTCCACTTGATTAACTCAGTTGTTAGCTGATGTTTAGACAAAGATTTTCTTAAACTCCGGTTCAAAAGTAGTCTGAAGGATGATTTCAAAGGGCATAAGTAGAGTTCTGTTTCTATACCTAGAGAGGAAAGGCCTTCAATTGTTTGTTCTCAGTAGAACCCCACAGGGAGAGGGGAGTTTCCCCAAAAGAGGGGGAAGAAGGCAAAACATAGGTGCCATTTAGGAACCACTCCCAGGTTATGCTAGTATTCCTGTATATTCCTGGGCCCACTTTCAGCAAAAGTGTGTCTAATTACCTGCAACCTGTCTCTGAATGACCCCTTTAAGGCCAAGATTGATAATAGGTCCAGATTTAATTATAGGGAGTGCTTCAAATAAGACACTTTCTCTTTCCTTTGACTACTCATAGTCTGATTTTGAAGTCCAATATTTGAAAACCTTAGCCCAGGCCTAAATATCTCATCTTAATCTAAATAGGTCTCATTTTGGAATTTGGTGAACTAATCTCCATTAGTTCTCTTTCCTCAAGAGGATACATATAGTTATGTGAAAACTTTTAATTCCATTGCTAATTAGGGAAAATAAAAGTTTGAAGGAAGAATGCCAACTCAAAGAAGATAAGGACATTATTAGTTGATTGAATTGCACATAGAAAGCATGAAGACCTCAACCAACATACTCAATTGAAAGGGAAATATGGCCAAGGGTAGACCTGTTCCAAGTTAGCAGGTTTGTGTCTTTGGCTTTGGTGTTTGTACCAAATAAAATTAAATGATGGGACCAGATTTGAGTTACAAATTTTGAAAGGGTATCCAGTTGGACCTAATTTCCATTAATAGATGTTCAGAACTCATGCTGATATATAGCAATGAACTGAATTATCAGTGAACTCTTACGTTAGATAGCTTTTGTGAAATAAAGACAATGAGCTATTCTGTGGTACATTTTTTGTATTTACAACTGTTTAATGAGTCAAAGTCCCTAGATATAAAAAATCTGGTTTCCAGAAGATCCTGGGAAGCATTCCAAGGAGAACCAGATTCCTAAAAGAAAAGAAAGTGTCAGAGTGTATCATATATTTACTACATTGAGACAGTTAAACTTTAGGAAATTAAACAACACTAGCTGAAAAAACACAATTTCTTAAATAATAGCAGGTTAATCATGGTGAAAAAGTTTATCCAAACATATCTACCCCAAAGGAATTATAGTAAATGCCTTTTGTTGTAAATTAAATTGTAAGTGGCTAAGATAGTCTTTTAACTTGTACCGTTTCAGTCATATCTATTCCCATCAGTCACATTAAATCTACATTAAACAAAACTAATTGCACACACACGTCTTCATGGGGAAAGCACAGCAGTTCCTTATGTAGACTCTTCCATCTTGCTTCTGCCTGATTTTTCTGTGTACCCAAGTGTATCAGTTTTCTGCATATAAATTCTAAAAGAAGATACAACCCAGAAGTGTAACATACAAGTTAAAAACCTTTCTCTACCCTAGACTTTGGTCAGAGACATTTTATTTTTGTTAAGAATCCTAAATAAACTTCCTAAAAAAAAGTAGGTAATTCATCACATACCCAACATTTGATAGTAAGTAGAATATATCCCTTTGAAAACCTGAACTCATTCCTTGGACTCTAATGTTTTGTGATCAACTGCAGACAAACAATTAATGATCATTCATAAAATCTAATGGGTATATTTTGTTATTCATTTAAAAAAATAAATCTTCTAGGCCATTTTGTTATTCTAAAATTCAAGGAATTTAAGACCATTGTTATAAAGGTTTAGAAGCATTCTACTGTTTCATAAATAGTAGTACACAGTCAATGGAACCCCACTCCATACTCTTGCCTGGAAAATCCCATGACGAAGGAGCCTGGTGGGCTGCAGTCCATGGGGTCGCTAAGAGTCAGACACGACTGAGCGACTTCACTTTCACCTCTCACTTTCATGCATTGGAGAAGGAAATGGCAACCCACTCCAGTGTTCTTGCCTGGAAAATCCCAGGGACGGGGGAGCCTGGTGGGCTACCATCTATGGGGTCGCACAGAGTCGGACACGACTGAAGCGACTTAGCAGCAGCAGGAGCAGCAGTACACAGTCACAATATCAAGATACCATATCAGTTTAAAAATAAACATTTTTCTCATACTATTTTTAATAGCAGTGACTTAGCAATATAAACAAAAGATATATATTTATAGAGGAATTTGCAAATCATAGGTATAAAAGTCTATGTTAGGTGCCTACAACCATGTTTTTAGAGTTTGTTTTATGTTTCACTTTTCATGCTAGAAAAGTCTTGAAAACATGAGATTCTTTTTGAGAAACAGGAATTTTTTCACATATGTAGCTGAGAACTAATCTTGCTCCCTTCTAACTATGAAAGTGGTGCTTCTCATGCTCCCCCACATCCAGGTTAAGCTGTAATCAGAAGTGAATTTGCTCAGTCGTGTCTGACTCAGTGACAACATGGACTGCAGCCTACCAGGCTGCTCTGTCCATGGGATTTTCCAGGCAAGAGTATTGGAGTGGGTTGCCATTGCCTTCTCCAGTGAAGGGCAAGTCATCAAAATACTTGTTAATTATCCAGAAGCACCTTCAGGCCACAGTACATGGTCTTAATTCCCCAAAACTATTTAGTGTGTATCTCCTTTCCTTGTTTAAAAATGAATATAGAGCAAAGTCTTTCATATCCTGATCAAGAAAATGCTTGTATCCCATGTCTATACTGGCTCAGTCCAGTGATCACAAGTATTCAAGGCCTCCTTACATTCCACTGAGAATATCTACTTGAACCAAACATGTTTGAGAGGCAGATTTTAATAAAGATTTTGTAGTGAGGGAAAAAAAGAAGATTTCTTATCAACTTCTGCCACATACCCTGCAGCATATAATTTCATAAATACTTTTACAACTTGTATCTTCTTCCTTGCCCCTCATGGTTCTAGCACCTGCCAATGCAGAAAGAAGGCAGTTTTCTTATTACATCTCTTACCATCCAAAATATTGTCACTACAATGCAGGAAATTGATCAAAACTCTGTTTCAACTAAATTGCTTTTCCTTGCAAAGGAAATCTCTTACCAACATCAAAAATGTTAAAAAATATTTATATGCTATGTATTTATTATATACTTGTTGCACTTAACAATGGTCCTTTGCAAAATCTGTAGTAATTCATGAGGGTCATTGGTTTTTTGAAGATAATCCATTGTTTCATGTGAGAGTTGGGCCATAAAAAAGGCTGAGCACCCAAGTATTGATGCTTTCACATTGTGGTGCTGGAGAAAATTTTTGAGTCCCTTGGACAGCAAGGAGATCAAACCAATTAATCCTAAAGGATATCCACCCTGAATATTCATTGGAAGGACTGATGCTGAAGCTGAAGCTCCAATATTTGTCCACCTGATGTGAAGAGCTGACTCATTGGAAAAGACCCTAATACTGAAAAAGATTTACGAGCAGGAGGAGGAGGAGGCAACAGAGGATGAGATGATTGGATAGCGTCAAAAACTCAATGAACATGAGTTTGAGCAAACTCTGGGAGATAGTGAAGGACGGGGAAACCTGTCTTGCTGCAGTCCATGAGACCTCAAAGTGTCAGACATGACTTAGTGAATAAACAGCAACAACACTTTTTAATATCTCTATTCACCCAGAACTCAAATGGCTACTCATAGAAAAATTTATAAATACCCTATTGATGGTTGAGATTACCAAACACCTCAAAAATTAAATGGACACTCTTTTAACTGGATTTCATACTAAGCAACCAACCTGAAATATATTATCTCCCCAAGGCATTTAGTAAAGTTAGATGAAGTACCCTTCATCTAGTTAGATGAAGTTAGATGAAGTACCCTTCATCTACTAGGAGGACAACTAGTATCACCCAACTATGAACTCCTATGGGTTTGGCAATTCCTGTACCAGAAGTATGTATCATGATTTTCCTCAAAAGAGGCTTCCTAGAGAAAGGTATTCTTGTTTTGGGGGGACAGATAAGCAATCCAGATTCTGTTTACTACCTTGTTTAAGTAGTGAATCCTCCAGAGTAAATACACCCTCAAAGACACTTGATGATTTGAAAATGCTCCCCAAGCCATTCATTGCCAAGGGTCAAACTGCACTTTCAACTCCTGTTCAAACTTGTATAAATTCTGAGGTTACATATTGGCAGAGTATTTTTCTCTGTCTAGTTAACAGTACTTATTTTGTAAATACTTAAGGAACACCTACTATATTCCAGGCACTGTACTAGACACTGCCCTATAGAAATGGTTTTCACCTGTTCAGATTATTCTCTGTTTATGCATCAAAATCCATCTCTGTCCCTCTGCACCCTGCCTTGAGCCCTGAGAGGCTGACCTCTAGTCAGTAGAGCTACACCTGCCCTCTGGTTTCCTGTTAGGTGTGCCTAGTGAGACATACTGCCAGAAGTGAGGAGGAAGGGTCAGAGTGTTAATTCTCCCTGTTCATAGCTCACAGGATATAAATTGGCTAAGACTGTGTCCCTCTACCCACAGCCACAGCTCCAACTGTTTCAGGTCTCACTCTGTCCTGGTAGTAGCTGACTTTCTTGTCCCTTTAGGCCTTGGGTAATAATTGCTGTCCTTTATTGGTAATTTCTGGGTGTTTCACCATTTCTTGTTCCCATAATCCTATCCACACCTTTGTAATAGTTCTGTTTTTAAACTATATTAAATATTTTAAATATTCCTTTTGTATTCTGCAGTCCTTTTCCTGCAGAGGCCGTGACATGTATACTGCCCTCTAGAATGATCTCATAGAGAGCCAGATACAGATGTAAATAATCTTTTATAGCTACTATCATAATCAAGATAAATTCAAAGCACAATGGATCATAGATGGATGTTCCTAGTTGTCTACTCAAAATCTATTTTCCTTTTCTTCCTTACTTATGGAACCCTAAACTTGTTGGATTAGTTCCTATTCAGTTAAGAATACTCAATCTTTCAGGTTCCCTGGCTGCTAGTTCATCCAATAAAGATGTAGACAGAAGTCTCCCAGGTGGAGCTGCCAGAAAAAAGTTGTGTTTCTCATAAAAACTGACAGATTCAGCTAGTCACAGACGTTATTTTTATTTTTTTAATTCCTTCCTGTCTGGAACACACATTCAGTATCTGGCAGCACAGTAGCCATCCTGAGACCATGTGAAGTAAAGTGCTTCACAAGATGTAATGGAATAGGAACTGAGGAACATTGATCTTTGGTAATTTCCAAAACTGGTATTCTGACTCTCAACCGCCTACACCTCAACTTCTTATTTAGGGGGAAAATAAATCTTTTTTTTTTTTTTTTTTTTTTGCCATTAAATTACTGATATAGGTCCAATCCTGAGATATGCAGGTAATCAAACCCCAGCTCATATAAGTGAGTTGAAAATGACTCTGTGTAAAGACATGACTCTGTGTTGTGTACAACAAAAAGAAGTTGTGAATTTCTGCACCTAAATGTAGTACGTTTGGTGCAGGGAAGGAGGAGAGTAGGGAAAAAAAGTTAGCAGCCAGATCATAAAGCATCTTGTCTACTGTGTTGAAGTAGTTTAGGTTTTATTCTGCCAATAAGAGTGTATCAATTTCAGTGCTTTCACCACTGAATACCCCAGTAAAGATGACTTAAGCATTATAGAAATTTTTTGAATGCACTTAACAAGAGGTCCACATGTAGAAGGTTATACAATAGATTCAGAGGCTCAATAACAGCATCTGCTCAGACTCTTTTTTAGTTGGTTTCTCTGTGATTCTCTCAGCTTCTCCTTACTGGGAGCATTTTGTCAATTATGTTCCAGGCATCACATCCAAAAGACAAGGAAAAAGGGGCTGCTAACTAAGCATTGCTCTTCTCATTTTTTAAGAAAAATTTTTATCAGAGAAAATCTTTCCTAAAAGCCTCCATCAGGCTTCCCCATATGTCTTACTGGCAGAACTGAGTTATACGTTCCTAGTCTCACCTTTGGCAAAGGAGAATGATGGTACTGAAGGGGTTCTGAGGCATAAGGCATATGCTACTCTGATATAAGGATTATTTTGTGCATAAGGCAATTGAGAAAAAGTGGGCATATGATGAGCTCTCTGGCCTCCCCCAGTCTGCCTGTAAGCAGAACAGAAATCCCTCTTGTGAAGGTATGTCTGCCCTTCCTATACCAGGAAGAGGATAACACCTTATCACCAGAAACAACAGTGGAGTGGCACCTAGATGGACCTGCAAGAAGGAGCTCAATGCTGCTGCTGCTGCTAAGTCACTTCAGTTGTGTCCGACTCTGTGCCACCCCATAGACGGCAACCCACCAGGCTCCCCCGTCCCTGGGATTCTCCAGGCTAGAACACTGGAATGGGTTGCCATTTCCTTCTCCAATGCATGAAAGTGAAAAGTGAAAGTGAAGTCGCTCAGTCATGTCCGACTCTTCATGACCCCATGGACTGGAGCCTACCAGGCTCCTGCGTCCATGGGATTTTCAAGGCAAGAGTACTGGAGTGGGTTGCCATTGCCCTTAATTTCCGTGTTTCCCCAGTATTTTTACCATTCTACAATTTGCTGCCCCTAAAAGCCTGCTGCTGCTGCCGCCGTGTCGCTTCAGTCGTGTCCAACTCTGTGCGACCCCATCGATGGCAGCCCACCAGGCTCCCCCGTCCCTGGGATTCTCCAGGCAAGAACACTGGAGTGGGTTGAGCCTAACTCCTCTTTTTTTGTCTTGTCACTTCTCAACAAATGCGTTGTCCTTTGTTCAGATGCGCTATGAGCCCCAAGTTCTGACTACCCCTTTGAGTTACTCCTTACTGAGTTCTCGGTATGCATGCACCATACTTAAGTAACAGAGTGCTAGTCTTTCCTCAGTCTCTTTTCTTGCATTTCTGCTAATCTTCCCAGTGAGCAATCTTCAGTTTCTGGATGAGTATATATATATGATGACCTTGAGCAAAGAATATGCTTCCCAGCCCCTCTTTGAAACAAACTTTGACCCTATGACCAAGTTCTAGCCACTGGGTTGTAAACTGACACATTAAGTGGAAATTTATAGAAACCTTCTTAAAGGATACTGGGAATGCTTCCTTTGTCCCTTTCTTCTGTGTTGTACCCCTTTCTCTTTCCCAATGGCTGGATATAGCCTGAACCATTATTTGGGACCATGAAATGACTTTAGGTATGGAATCCCCCAGAGTAGGGTTGCAAGGTAGAAGGAACTTCATTCTCTGCACACTTCATAAAGAAAGACTTACCAAGGTGGCTCCAAACTGTCAGCTTGATTCATTACCATGAAAAATAATGTTCTGTCATATTTAAATTGCTAGTATATTTGTCCTCTCTGGTTTATAGCCAAGGCTAAAACTAACTAATGACAAACTCCTTGTGGTCAAGGAGTGGGACCCACTTTCCCTTAGCATATTGCTGACTTATACTTCAACAAAAGAATGATTCTTTTAGAAAGAGGTTGTAGAATATGTCACCAATAGTGTTTGCTAAAGGAAGTCATACACGTCAGGAAAGATAGAACATTACTACATGTGCATGCCTGAAAAGTCATTCTGCAGTATGTTTAGGACAAACAGAAATAGGAGGGGTAGGTGTAGAAGATTGAGACCAGGGTCCTGAGAACAGCATCCAAAAGGAATGGAAAAGCATGGAAAGCTGTGAGCTATGGATTGGATGGCAGGGGTTGGAGAAAGAGAGGTAGAAGACAAGAGGGTAACAAGGTTACAATCGCAGTAAAATAAAGAGGATTTAGAAACTACAACATTACACACTCTGTACTTCCTTACTAGAAAAAAAAGTATGTTCAAATAGTCAATAAACATTTATTAGGCACTTATCACATGGCAAAACAGGTGTTTGACAGTATATTGCAGTTGGATTAGCTTCAAAACTAAAGGAATCTGTAAATAGGAGTTAATTGATACTTTTGAGCAGTCTACCAAGCCCTAAGTGGAAGACAGAGATAACTGTAGAACGAGCACTTTCTTCAGGGAACTCACTGTCCGGTGGTGCTGATGAAATACAGACACTTGGCATGGCATTGATATTCAGGCTTGCTCTCAAGGATGATCCCTCAGAGCCATAAAATGGGGAGGTAATGTGTGGTTTGGGGTTCAAATATTTGGAAGGGACAAAAAAGAAAAATGGTAGTTCTATCTAAGGAAACAATGAAGACTTCATGAAGGAGGTGAGAACTCATTGTAGCTTAATTTAACTCACCTCTTGCCTTCATTTTATTTTTTCTCTACTTATTTTACTCTACATTCTAAATCGTTTCATGCACTCTCAAGATAGATTTTTTAAAATTTAGATCTCAACTGCCAGTGAGCTACATATTGATGCTAAACTAAATTCATATGAAAATATTTTTGTTCAATATGGATTGGTTCAATCAGCTTCAATTAATTATTCTCCCATTATGTACCAGAATCCCAATAGTAGTTTCTGTACCCAATACTTTATTTATCATTCCTAGTAGACTATCAGACAGGCATATTATCAAGATTAAATTCAGCTCTAAATAGCAGATTTCAATAAGATATAATCTATTTCTCTCCTACATAAAAGTCTGAAAAGTGATATGTTGACTCTGCTTTATAAAGAAACCAGGATCCCCTGGAGAAGGAAATGGCAACCCAATCCAGTATTCTTGCCTGGGGAATCCCATGGACAGAGGAGCCTGGCAGGCTACAGTCCTTGGGGTTGCAAAGAGTCAGACACGACTGAACACACACACACACACACACACACACACACACACACACACACACAAATAATCTTGGGAGCAATGGAGAAATCTAAATTTGGACTGGATACTAGACAGTATTCAGGAACTGTAATTTCCCACAGTCTGATAATGGTTTTTTGATCATGTAGGAGAATATCTTTATTTCTTATAAGGTTCATGCTGGGTATTTAGGGGTAAAACATCAAATTATTTTCAGACAGTTCAGAAAAATACAAACATACACACATGAGTAAACAAATATGGCAAAAAGTTAACATTCACTGAACTTAAATGGTATATGATGGGTGATCATTGTACTTTTCTATCAACTTTCATGTAAGTTTTCATAACAAAAAAGTTTGAAAGGAAAAAAAAAAAGAAAAGAAACCAGGCTCACTTCAGCTCACTGTTCTGTCATCCTTCATTTGTGGCCGTGTCCTTTTTGTCCAAGAGAGCAGCCAGAGCTCCAGCCATTATACCTGCATTCCAGACAGTTGGATGGGGAAAGATTTTGAAAAATAAAGGAAGCAATAGGCTCATATGAGTTATCTCTTAAGGAATGTTCCTTAAACTGTTACATGACACTTCTGATTCCATTTGGAATTTAATCATATGGTCAAGCCTATCTACAAGGGAAAATAGAAAATGTTACGTTATTAGGGACATTTTTCCAGCCAAAGAGTGTAAGTTTTATTCCCATGGGGGAAGGAAAGAGTGGATATTGATGAAAAATGGCATTCTAGTCTCTACTGCAATTATAATTCTCATTTTTACAGTTGAGGAAATGAACATTCAAAAGGTGACACATCTGTTTTATGTCAGAGCCAGGATATGAATCCCTTTCTTCTTGATCCAAATTCAACACTGATTTCACTATACAACAGCCTCCATCAATTGAAACATGAAATGGTTCATTTTCCATAATGATTTTTTTTCCTCAGAACTGATGCAACATCACAATTATAAGCATAAAAATTTTTTGAATAAGCCAATACAGTGAGTACATCACAACATCAACTACTCCTTGATTCCAGTCCTTGATTTTCTGTTTTTACTCTAGGCAATGTATTAAAATCTTTATATTAATTTCTAGGTTCAGTCAGTCAGTTCAGTCACTCAGTTGTGTCTGACTGTTTGTGACCCCATGGACTGCAGCATGCCAGGCCTCCATGTCCATCACCAACTCCCGGAGTTTACCAAAACTCATCTTCCTTGAGTCGGTGATGCCATCCAACCATCTCATCCTCTGTTGTCCCCTTCTGCTCCCACCTTCAATCTTTCCCAGCATCAGGGTCTTTTCCAGTGAGTCAGTTCTTTGCATCAGGTGGCCAAAGTATTGGAGTTTCAGCTTCAACATCAGTCCTTCCAATGAACACTCAGGACTGATTTCCTTTAGGATGGACTGGTTGAATGTCCTTGCAGTCCAAGGGACTCTTAAGAGTCTCCTCCAACACCACAGTTCAAAAGCATCAACTCGGCTTTCCTTATAGTCCAGCTCTCACATCCATACATGACTACTGGAAAAACCACAGCCTTGACTAGACAGACCTTTGTTGGCAAAGTAATGTCTCTGCTTTTTAATATGCTGTCTAGGTTGGTCATAGCTTTTCTTAATTTCTAGGTTAGTCCTATTTTATTCACTTTTTTTTTTTTTTTTTTGGTTTTGTCCCTTTATCCTGATAGGATAATTACCAATGTAATTTTCTTTCATTTCCTTCACCCTCTGTAATGGTACCTGATGGTTCTGGTATAAAAGTATACAATTTTCCTGAAGAAACATCCCTCAATGTTTTCCTCCCACATCATGTCCTATAGACCCAACTATCTACCATGTCAGTTTTATATGACTCTCATGTACTCTGTACTCTTTTTTATCATCTTCACTTCTTTTGAACTTTTTGAAAGACTTTCCTGTATTACTACAATTGTCCTCTTCAGAGGCCCCCAAATCCAGAACACTTCTGAATCCTTATGAAAAAATGCAGCTTGTTCCTTTAGATATATGAAGAACTAATTTCCCAGTAATTCTAAGATGTAATTTAAATAACTTACCTACAATATTCTCTATACTGCCTAATCTCATTTGTAAATACATCAAAGCCATAATATTTTCTACCTTTCTCAGAACATCTAATGCCTAAACTCCTAATGCCATCACATACTTTTGTGACTACATCGTAGTGTTTTCCACCCTTCTCAGAGCGTCTAATAACAGAACCAAAGCCATCACATACTTTTGCTACTCTCCTTGTCAAAGTCATCTTCACTGCAACTTCTGACATCTGGAACAGTCTCCTGCAACTCCTGGACATTCTATCAATCTCCCAAAATCACAATAATAATAATAAAAATCTCGCCTGCCAAATGACTGCAATTTCTCTCCCTTCATACTTGAAATGTTCTCTTATCTAAATCTACCAAAAATAATGCATAATACAAAACTTTAATTGTTTAGTGGTTTAACTTATCAACTAACAAGTACTTAGATCTAAATGCAGACAATTCTCAGTGAATTGTTCGTTTTGTTTTTTTTTTTTCTTGGAATAGGTCCAGCATTGACCTCTTCTTGAATGACTTCTGGTAATATAGTAGTGTAAACTGAAACCTGCATATCTTTGCTATTATTAGAGAGAGAGGAATGAATATATCTTGAGTTTGGCATTTACTATACTTGACATGGAGAATAATGGAGCACCTCCAAGCAAACAAGGAATTGTAATATACAAGAGGTGTTCTGCTGAAAATATAAAATATGAAATCATGGGTCAAGTTTATGAACAGCAGCAGGTCTCAAGAGAATGTTTCCCCTATAGACATACATTACTAGTTTAATGACAGCACTTTTGACATATTAAACCTTATAAATTACTTCATATGATTCACCTCCCTGGAAAAATACTTTCAGAGACTAAAGACTTGATGAAGACATCTGCTTGGTAGAAAAGAAGAAAATGAAAATTTATTATTTTTCATTAAACCTACTGGAGCAAAATTTATTCTATTTTGGCAAGGTAACTGAAAATACTTCAATGGAAAAAATTGGAGAGAAGTTGTTAGGTTCTTTCCTCTAAATACCTTTATCTAAGATATTCCCTAATGTTGTGGGAAAATATCAAAATTCAAATTGGAGGGCCTTTTAAAGGATTTGAGCTTCCCTTGTGGCTCAGCTGGTAAATAATCCACCTGCAATGTGGGAGACCTGGGTTCTATCCCTGGGTTGGGAAGATCCTTTGGAGAAGGGAAAGGCTACCAACTCCAGTATTCTGGCCTGGAGAATTCCATGAACTGTATAGTCCATGGGGTCACAATGAGTTGGACACAACTAAGCAACTTTCACTATCACTATTAAAGGATTTACAAAGCCTTCAAAAGTTGACTCTCAAAGCCATGGATACAATTAACATAATCTAAAAACTAGTCCTATACTTAGTCTTAGCATGGGTTTGTTTGTATTTTAAATACTTTTCATATTAGGTAAAACAATTTAATTTTCTTCTAATTTTATCTTGTTATACAATTCTTTAAATTACTAAGTACTCCTACGAGAAATGCAGGGATATTCTGTCACAATTTCTATCCGAAAGTTTGTGTTTCATTATATTCTTTTTTTGTCTATCAAACGACTTGTACAAAAGACAGTCTTTTTCTTTTAAATTCATTTTATCCAATATAATGATTTGTTAATTAACAAAATGAAAAATTTTAATTAATTGTCAAAATGGTATCTCTGATCACTATCTCATTTTAAGTAAACAGGATATTTAACAATTTGGGCTTATAAACTGTTATTTTCATAGCTAATCGATCTGTAGTTTCATTTTAAGACTGTTTTAATTTGAATACATTCAATATATCCCTATTTTTTGTAACATAAAGGAAAATGCAAAATTTTAAATGAAAATTATTATTTCCTTTAGGCCACAGTGTAATTCATTGTACTTGAAAATTTACACTGGAAATATTCTTAGCTAAAGTGATTTCAGGCAAATGCTTATTAGTGCTAATAATTGACCAAATATGTCTATTTCTCTGACTTCTGTCTTATAGTATGATTGAACTTCCTTTTCCACTTGTTTTGGGGCCGTATGGTTAGTTCTGACCATTGAGCTGTGAGAACACATAACTTATGTCGCTTCCATGCTGAGTGTTTAGCTGCTGATGTGATACCCTCCTGAGCTCTTCTATCTCAGCAAAGTGATCCATAAAGTTTGAGATGGTTGCCTCTCTGTCAGTTTCAGCCCCTGCATGACTGTGATGTATTGAGCCCCTTGCTGACTCAAAATGAACATGTAACGTGAGTCAGAAATAACCTTTATTGTTTTAAACCACAGATTTCTGGAGGTAGATTTTTTTTTTATAATTTGCTTGTTTACCATAGCTTAATCTATCCTGACTTAAAAAATTGCTTAGAATCTTTGAATTTAGGGTCTCATTTTTGTAGCCTCTACACACACTTACTTAATCATGATGCTTATCTTGTTTCACTTTAAGGAAAGTTTGTAAAGATAGAAGAAGAAAATAGAGATTCAGAGATAACAATGAACTAAAAGGTTAGGAAAAATATTTTAAATGTAATAGTACAAGAAAGCACAGAAATAGATGATTTAATTTTTTTCTTAGGTCAATATTTTTAACATTAAGCAGGAGGACCTGCACATTAAAGAAATAAAATTATGTGATATATAGAAATATAGGAGGGAAACAAAATAATTACTGCTCAGACATAATCATGTAATCATATTAATATTTTGCTATTTCCTGCCAATCTTTTCCTCTGCATTATTCAGTGTGGGCATGCATTTGCAAATTTAATTATGTACTGTGTGAATTTTAAAATTAAAGTAATAAAACATAATAACTAGAGGAAATATATTTAAATATTCAAACTGACTATGAAAATGGAAAGGTTTTTAGCAAAAATATAAAGTGAAAAACACTGACAAAATTAATTTCATTAAATTTTAAACTCATGAAATTAAAAAAATTTCTGAAAAGGATAAGACAGAATGTACTTGTGTAGCCCAAAGTTGAAATTTGTATTCATAAAAAAGCATAAAAGTACATCAACAAAAGTATTTTTAATTTTGAAGCTTATTTAAAGTTTTATATTTTGTTATACTCAGAATATACAATCAATATAAGTATGTTATTGAGATTTCATAATCTAGTTAATCAAAAGTCATTCATTCATGTGAAGAAAAATCACAAAAAGAGGGTAAGAGATCAGCTGTATAATTAAGGGCTTAATTCTGTAATGTGGACTGAAAATACTTTAAAAGTTCAAAGAAAGGAAATATTTATCAGAGAATACTTATTAGAAAAATAGGAACTGAACTTAGCTTTGATATTCCATAATAAAATAAGAGGAGTCTCTTTGCATGGATCATATATGAGCTTAGTCTTGAAGTTTGTTGTCATAGAATACGCAGAGGAAGAGCAGTACGTAAATGGCCTAGTTAGCTATGAGGCTAACCCTAGAGAGATGGGTTCAAAGTCTAAATTGCAGTGTCTAAATGGGATGGCAAAGTTGGGTTTGATTTAGCCTGATGTTTGGACACAGAACATCTGCTTTTACAAGTGTCTTAGTTCAGGCTGCTATAACAGAATACCAGAATACCAGACTAGGTGGCTTAAACAATAAACATTCATTTCTCACGGTTTTGAAGTCTAGAAATCTTAGATCAGAGTGACACCATTGTTGGGTTCTTTGTGAAAGCTCTTCTCCTGATTTGTTGGTGGTAGGCTTTTTCTTGGCTTCACCTGGCAGAGAAAAAGAGAGCTAGCTCTCTTCCTCTTTGTATAAAGACACTCATCCCATTATTGAGGTCCACCGTCATGACCTAATTACCTCCCAAATGCTGTTGGCTACAATAACAAAGATCTTCAGTCTACACTGGCATGCTTAGCTCTATCCTCGTTAACCTGGAGCCCATAATTTAGCCACCCTATCCATAACAGTAGGTAGAATCTGGAGTTAGCTTTGCCGACTGAAACTCTCTGTCTAGTGGGCTTAGGTTAAACTACCTGTGGAACCTGCATCTTCTCTTTATAATTACCCAGTCCTTATTGCTTGGCTTCAGACTTATTTCTTGTTTTTTTTTTTTTTTTTATTCAAGGTTATTATTAGAAACCTTTTTCTGCTCTAAACAATAATTTACTTGGTTTAAGGCATTCCCTGGCATCCAACTTAATGCTTTCCAGCCCCATCTCCAAATATCATCACATTAGGGCTTCTACATATGAAGTTAGGATGGGGACACAAACATTCGGTCCATAACAGTGTCATCAAAAGGCAGAAGCATGCAAGGGGCTGTCATGATCTTGGGCTAGATGATCCAGTTTCAAGCAGAGTCCCAGCACTTGGTGACCATCCAAATATTTCCTTGTGCATCATCTTATTTGAGCCTTCAAAAGCCTCTAGACCTTTGAAGTAGGAAAATCTGGCATTATTTTCTAAGTTTTGAAGAGGAGACATGACATGCTCAAGTCCTGAGGTCAGTAAAAGGCATGTTCTGTCTTCTGCTCAGGGTTCTTCCCTTTGAAAAGTCGGGAATCTTAGGGCCACCTATAATGGACTGTGACACAGAAAAAAGAGGAATTGTGATCACAGTAAAAATAACTAAGTTTACCAGATGACTAAAACTTAAATTATCTTAGAGAAATAAGGTCATAAAACCATGTGGGGGCTTCTATATTATGAATGTTATATTAGTTTACTAAGGCTGCCTTAATAAATTTCACAGACTAGGAGGCTTAAGGGGTTTCCCCAGTGACTCACTGGTAAAGAATTTGCCTGCTAATTCAGGAGACATGGGTTTGACCCATATTCAGGAAGATTCCCTAGAGAAGGAGATGGCAACCCACTCCAGTATTCTTGTCTGGGAAATCCCATGGACAGAGGAGCCTGATGGGCTATAGTCCATGGGTCACAGAAGAGACAGACACAACTTAGAAAATAAACAGCAAGTGGTTTGAACAACAAATTTGTTTTCTCACAATTCTGGAGACTGAAAGTCTGAGATCAAGGTATTGGCGGATTGGTTTCTTCCAAAGCCATTCTTCTTGGCTTATAGATAGCTGTTTTCTGTTTTTCTTTACATGGTCTTCCCTCTGTGTATGTCTGTGTCCAAATGTCCTCTTCTTATAAGCACACAAGTCAGCTTGGATTTGGACCCACCCTAATGACATCACTTTAACTTAATTAGCTCTTTAAAGACTCTATCTCCAAATCCAATCACATCATTAGGTACTAGAGGTTAGGACTTCAAAATGAAACTTGGAGGGATGCAATTCAACCGATGATAGATGGCTTTAAAATCACAGTTTTGGAAATGGACATGACGTAATAGGAAATAAAAAGCCACTGAAACTTTTGAAATGAGTACCATAATGAAAGTGATGTTAAAGAAAGATTAATTTGGCAATGAATTATAAAATAGATCTTTAAAAGATTAGAAACAGAGATTCCAACTAGAAGGCTATTGACATAGTCTGCAATAGGCATCATGAGACTATGGTGATGCTTCCAAATAGATGCAAATTTCAAGTGTGATGGGACTCCTCCCACCCCCTTTCTTTTAAACTTTGAGTAGAAATATGTTGCAATATATTTCTGTAAATGGTACTACAAGCATACTAGTTAATGCTATAATAGAGGGGGAAACACACAAAAAGAATTAAAAAGTAGTAACCAATGTGTATTCTAAATGCTGCATTAATGTTATATAATGTGATAATTATCATGTAATATGCTACTGTTATAGTAATTTCTGCCCATTCATCATGCATTTATTTAGTAAGCATGTATTTAGTAGTGACTATGTGTTCTGTACAGAAAGTAAAAGATAAAATCCTCCCCTACAGGAGCCTGTCATTTTTTATATTCCCTGAAAGTTACATTCAAACACTTTAAACTTTCTCATTGTCTTTGCCAAAGAATCTTTTCCTCTAGGGCTTAAGATCCATGAGCAATCATGATTTTACCCACCCATAAACCACTAGGAAGCCATCAGCCCTTTTTCCATTGAGAAGTATGGCATTTTCTTCATAACGGTAAAGTAAACCTATTATAAACGTGCCAGAGAACACACTCTCATTACTGCTGCCTCCCCTAAGTGCTTTCAATCACCATAATTCCCATGGACTTCAAAGGGAGCTCAGAAAAGATATGGTTGAAAAACAAGAAGTTGGCAGGAGCTGTACCAACACATCTTCAAACCACAGTGTGTTAAAAACACAAACCTTTCATGAAGCTAAGTGCCAACAAATGATACTTAGCATTTTCAAAGAGCTTCCCAATGGCTTAATTAAATGTTATGAGGTCAATCAGTATTATTAGCCTCATTGTGTAGATAAGGAAATGGAAACACAGAAAGGTTAAGTGATGTGCCCAGGAATTCACAGTTCAACAGTGTTCACATTAGTGTTTGAACTCAGAGGGACTGACAACTCAAGTAATGCTTCAACTCATCTTCCAGTTCCCTTCAAAAATATTCTAGCTCACTCTAATTTATCAATCACCATTTATGAACATTCTCAATAACTGTTAGAGGTTCAGTTTAACTTCTGAAAGTGAGGGTATAATTCCACATCAAAAGTAACCTAAATTTCTCATCAAATAGTTCCAAATTCAAAGTATATTATAAACAGATAAGATTATGCTGAATATAGGATTCTTTTAGTAGAAAACTCAATAAAATTATCAGCAATTTTTATATGCTTGTATATGTTTTTCCATATATCTTCATGATAAATATCAGGTAATGAATTTTCCATTGTGATTAACTCAATGAACATTTTTGAAGTTCCTCTAAACTCCCTTAAATTTTTAGTACCCTATCACTGCAAGAAGTCATTTAAAATGCTTTTAAATCAACATCTGACACTTTTAAATGATGTAACTGAAATTGTAGTCTTAGAATAACTTGTTAAGTAACTCACCACATTGAGTGCCAAAAACTGGCTTAAATAGCATCCTGATCCTGTTATAATAAGGTACCATTTTGGCTATTTCTTTACTTTCTAATAATAATACCTTTATTGCAACTTCCCACAAGAGCCATCATTAGTGTCTAATGTCTATACACAGTAAACTTTAAATCTCTGGCATATGTTTCTTTCAAATAGTTTTTTAGATTTACAGTGTATGTGTATTTTTTATTTTATTTTATTTTTTTTTTTTTAATTCTTCCAATTTTATTTTATTTTTAAACTTTACATAATTGTATTAGTTTTGCCAAATATCAAAATGAATCCTCCACAGGTATACATGTGTTCCCCATCCCGAACCCTCCTCCCTCCTCCCTCCCCATACCATCCCTCTGGGCCGTCCCAGTGCACCAGCCCCAAGCATCCAGCATCATGCATCGAACCTGGACTGGCAACTCGTTTCCTACATGATATTTTACATGTTTCATTGCCATTCTCCCACATCTTCCCACCCTCTCCCTCTCCCACAGAGTCCATAAGACTGTTCTATACATCAGTGTCTCTTTTGCTGTCTCGTACACCGGGTTATTGTTACCATCTTTCTAAATTCCATATATATGCGTTAGTATACTGTATTTATGTTTTTCCTTCTGGCTTACTTCACTCTGTATAGCTTTTTTCATCCCTGCTTAAGTCAAAATTCAAGTTTATTTTTTCCCTGCCCCAGTATTACATAATACATTGCTTCATGTTTCTAATGGTTTGATTAAAACTAATGCATTGCTTAATGTGTTTTTTATAAATAAGAATAAAATCAATCTTTATCTCATTATTGAATTTATGTTTTAATGATAGTAATATAAAAATTAAAATTTTTATTTGTCCTTTTTCTGATTTTTCCCTATAGGAAATTTGACCTTAAATGTGACATGATATTAAAATTAGAGGTCTGCACCCTACTACCCTTCTTCAGTATGTCACAGGCAATCCTTTGATGTTGATTTAGAAGAGATGTGTTATACTGGTTAATCACAGTGGCGATAGTGGTAAAGAATCTGCCTGCCAATGCAGGAGATTCAAGAGAGCCGGGTTCCATCCTTGGGTTGGGAAAATCCTCTAGAGTATGAAATGGCAACCCACTCCAGTATTCTTGCCTGAAAAATTCCATGGGCAGAGGAACCTGACAGGCTACAGTCCCTGGGGCGGCAAAGAGTCAGACACAGCTGAGCACATGACACATAACATGGATATAACTTGCATGAATCCAGAAATCAGTTTTATTTTTCTAGACAAATTATTTCCATTAACCTTTTTTCTTAGATCTTGGAGACTTTCTTTCCGACAGTCTATTCAAGTTATCATTAAAGTAGACATGGAAACAGTATAGAGTGGTGGTTAAATTCTGGGGTTCTCTGTGCTTAGTTTAAATTCTGATTTAGCTACTATTGAAAAGCAGGCAAGCTGCTTAACCCCTCTAAGCCTCAGTTTTCTCACTGTAATATCAGAATACTAAAAATATATAGTTCATAGGCTTGTTGTATGAATTACAGGAAATAAAGCACTTAGTATAGTACCTCGAATAAAATAGATGCTCAATAAGGATCAGTTATTATTGTTAGAATGGAAACAATAAAACTTGGAGACTGGTCTATTTACCCTTGAAGTTTATTTTTAAATATACACTCACCAAGTATTTTTGAGTGTCTATTTTTTGTATTCCATATAAAATTCTAGTTATTGTGCTGAATTTTTTAAAAAGGAAGATTTTATTACTGTTTGAGGCGTTAAAAACCTAGTGGACCACACAAAACCTGCACACGCTTGTTTATAACAGCCTTATTCATGGTTACCAAAACTTGGGAAGCAATTAAAATGTCTCAGTAGATGAGTGGATAAACAAACTGTGGTAGAATACAGAAAATGGAGTACTATCAATACTAAAAAGAAATGAGCTATCAAGCCATAAAGAGGAAAATTAAATGCATATTGTTAAGTAAAAGAAGCAAATTTGAGAAGGGTGTGTCATATGATTCCAACTATGTGACATTCTGAAAAAGGTAAAACTGTGGAGATGATAAAAAACATCAATGGTTAATAGGAAGAAGGATGAATAGATGAAACACATAGATGACTTTCAGGGTAGTAAAAAATTCTCTCTATGATACGATAATGAAGGATACATGTCATTATACATTGTCCAAACCCACAGAATACACAACAAAACTGAACTTTCTAACATTAGCTAGGCAATACCAGACCACCTGACCTGCCTCTTGAGAAACCTATATGCAGGTCAGGAAGCAACAGTTAGAACTGGACATGGAACAACAGACTGGTTCCAAATAGGAAAAGGAGTACGTCAAGGCTGTATACTATCACCCTGCTTATTTAACTTATATGCAGAATACATCATGAGAAACACTGGGCTGGAAGAAACACAAGCTGGAATCAAGATTGCCGGGAGAAATCTCAATCACCTCAGATATGCGGATGACACCACCCTTATGGCAGAAAGTGAAGAGGAACTAAAAAGCCTCTTAATGAAAGTCAAAGAGGAGAGTGAAAAAGTTGGCTTAAAGCTCAACATTCAGAAAATGAAGATCATGGCATCTGGTCCCACCACTTCATGGCAAATAGATGGGGAAACAGTGGAAACAGTGTCAGACTTAATTTTGGGGGGCTCCAAAATCACTGCAGATGGTGACTGCAGCCATGAAATTAAAAGATGCTTACTCCTTGGAAGGAAAGTTATGACCAACCTAGATAGCATATTCAAAAGCAGAGACGTTACTTTTCCAACAAAGGTCCATCTAGTCAAGGCTATGGTTTTTCCAGTGGCCATGTATGGATGTGAGAGTTGGACTGTGAAGAAAGCTGAGTGCCGAAGTATTGATGCTTTTGAACTGTGGTGTTGGAGAAGACTCTTGAGAGTCCCTTGGACTGCAAGGAGATCCAACCAGTCCATCCTAAAGGAGATCAGTCCTGAATTTGCACTGGATGGACTGATGTTGAAGTGGAAACTAATACTTTGGCCACCTGATGCAAAGAGCTGACTCATTTGAAAAGACCCTGATGCTGGGAAACATTGAAGACGGGAGAAGGGGACGACAGAGGGTGAGATGGTCAAATGGCATCACCAACTCGATGGACGTGAGTTTGGGTGAACTCCGGGAGTTGGTGATGGACAGGGAGGCCATGTGTGCTGCAGTCCATGGGGTCACAAAGAGTCAGACTTGGCTGAGTGACTGAACTGAACTGTACTGAGATTTTGTTTCATTGTTTAAAGCTCAAACTGTATAACGCCCTATACACTATATCCCTTAAGACAAAAGTTGTGATAGAAAAAGCTTAAGTCACTGAGGCAGATATTACTACCATTCTCTGATATTGTTTCCTTCTCCAACTGGAACACAATAGAAAGATTGTATTTCCTGCCCTCTGAACTTAAGTACAACTTGGAAGTTGTTTCAGCCAGTGAGTAAGCAGACATGGTGTACATCCTTCCCAGGTGAAGCTGTTTATTCCCCAGTTCTCTACTATGTACCTCTCTCTCTTTGCTTGCTGAGGCTGCCATGGAAGCCTGTGCTGTTATGGAGGGAACAGTGTTGAGCCACCACAGGGAGGTCAGCTGCCCCATAGAATGGCCAGGGTCTGCAGAGGAATTTCATGATAAAGAAGTGAACTCTGGTTTGTTGTTGTTTAGTTGCTAAGTCGTGTCTGAGTCTTTGTGACCCCATGCACCACAGCACGCCAGGCCTCCCTCTTCTTCACTATCTCCCAGAGTTTGCTCAAGCTCATATTCATTGAGTCAGTGATGTCATCCAACCATCTCATCCTCTGTAGCCCACTTCTCCTCTGAAATTTGGGGTTTTTCATTACTGCAGCATAACTTATGCTATCCTGACTACCAGACACATTAGGGTTTGTAAAAGAATTGTATTTGCTCACATATTTATAAATAAAATGATGCCTTAAGCCAACAATTAGAATCTTCATACAATCTGAGCTGAAATAATAATGTATCTGGAAGCATTTAAATCCCATGAGGTCTTCTTTTCTTCTTCTGTTTTAATTTACACTTATGAACTCTGTAGTGTGGAGTCACTGTAATCTTTTCAAACTCTTAATGATGTGATCTAAATCCAGGTAGGTACCATTAAATCCATGTAGGTTTTGTGGCAGTATAGAGCTGTTTAAATGATAACATACACACTTCTTACCTATTTTGCAGTTATTTGGGATATTTTCTGATGATAAAATTGAAATACTTGAAAAATGATGTTGACAAAAGACAGAAAATATAAATTGATTGTCAAAAATCATTAATCAGGAAATAAAATGGTCTGTACCTTAGAATCTGAGAGTACTTATAGCTGGGATGATAAAATAAATTTCATGTGTTATGCCTACTAAGCTTGATTAGTAGTAATTGCTTGAAGTCTATGCAGAGTAAGGAGTTTGAAACTAAATTCAGATTCATTCAGAAAGCCACAGTTAACTTACCTATCTATCAACATCAAAAGGACTATAAACATGCATGTCTCATATCAACCCTCCCTGCCCTATGTGATAATGTCTGCTTATAAGTGTGATGTAAATTTGTCCTACATTTGAAATGCTGAACGCTTCCATTTGATCTTAAAGCAAACAGAATAGAGAGCCCTAAATAGAAATGTGTTATTTTAGGCAGTCTGTTGCATAACATTCTCCATCTCGCCAAAAATAACTATGTAATAAGATTAAAATTTCTGTTTACTCCTACTTCAACTTAGATGTCATGCCACAAACACATTTTACTAACATACTAATTATAAAATTATATTGAATTAATTAGAGTGGAGACCCTCTCATCTTCTTTTCTCTACAAGATTGTAAAGTGTCTGAAAGTAAGGTCCATGGTAGATTTACCTTTATATCAACTACTCACCAAGAGCTTCTGAGACCTTGATGTATGATATGTCTTTAATAAATGATTGTTGAATATAAGCACTACAAATGGAATCAACAGCATGACAAAGATTTTGTTATTTATGTAGCAGAGCTGTAAGATCTCTCAGTGCAGCGATTTTGTATTAGCCAGCCACAGGGTTGACTGGCTTCTTAGAGCACAGTGGTAAAGTTCTCCAGTGGCACCTCTAAATCAAACTGGGAAATGCTAATGAATCTAGGAGTGGTCCCACCTGGTAAAAATGCCTCAAGATGCGAGAGTAACATTAGATAGTTAAATAGGCTGTTACAATTGATGGAACCACAACCGTGGGGATGAGATTTGGGCCATCTACAGTGGCTGTACATCATCAACTTTGGTCTAAGACTTAACCTTGGACATCTTCATTCTTGTCACTCCTTTCATCCTGGCCTACTGCTCGCTTTCCCCACATTTTCCCCAAAAGGCACCTGCCTGCTGGTTGAGATGCTGTTCGTCAGTGGGAGATGAGTGGTGTATGTATGGGGCACCCATTAAGAACTTGCTCAGGTCTGTTTGTACTCCTCCTCAAAGGTCTCAGCATTCACGAGCCCAGGTGTCTCAGGGCAGGGCTGGCTCAGAGTAGCTTTTGAAGCAACGAAGGACTATTTCATTGTAGACTAGCTTGTCTCCTGCCTGTTTTGCTGCTGGACAACTCAATAATTCACTGGAAAGGAATGCTGCATACTAACAGTTTTCTCACATAAAATACCCATTGGATCTGAGACCTTATATACCAGCATATCTGGAAATGTGAAGGAAAATATATAACTGCAGCTGAAGCAGACTGTTTATGTTTCACCAAGGCTTAGTCTCCAGGCAGATTTTTATTGCAGCCTCCAATATATTTAGGAAAACAAAGCTGCCAGAAAACACTCTCTATTCTTTTAAACAGGCTTAAAGTCTGAGAAAACCTTAGCACAAAACAATAACTCAGTTATATTTATAATCTTAAACACCATCCAGAAGAACATTTCAAAAATTATATGCTAGGAAAGATAAGACTCTACCCCATAATTTCAAGAACAACTGTATGTCAGGCTGCCAGATAAATATTTACAACACATTCAAATTTAGCTGAACTTATATAACTTCAATCAGTGAAACCGTTTCCAGACCTCAAGGTCACAAAAGCTGTTATCAGGTTTCCTGAGCCTGCTGCCACATTCATGTCGGAAACCAAACGCCACACACTCTAGGCTTCCTCAAGTCCTGAGATACTCTGGTTGATAGTTTTCGCCCTCCTCTTCCTGTCTGTAAAAAACACTTTTTCACTCCTTCTTTTCCCAGTAATCAAATTTTTCTTCTTCGAACAGGTGAAGAGGGCTGGCCACCCACGCTGAAGAAATCACATCTTTCTGTCCTGTAATTTAATTTGCAGACTGTTGAGGCTGGAATTTCAAGGGTATGAACTGAGGTGACCATTGAGGGCGGATGTAAAGACATCCCACAGTAGCAGGCTCGCAGCCAAATTTACAGTGTCAAGTTATCTGACTAAAAAAATGTTACAAGGGCCATGGAGGTGCCCAGAGTGGGATCCTGCCAATTAGAAGGAGTGTGAATGAAACTTACGGGGCTGACCAGGGTGACAGGGCCACAGTCATCATTTGGCAGGAGGCAGTTTAAAGATAGGTGTCTGACAGTGTAGCCAGGGTTCTTGGGAGCTCACATAGGGTTCTCAGAAATGCACTCTCTGTTGTAAATTATTGTACTCAGATTTAAAGTGCCTACTGCTCACTCCAGTTACTGAATTGTAACAAGCACTTTTCTTTCCTTAAGTAACCTACACTTGCAAAATGTAGTTGGTGGTTTGGAGAAGTGGGAGATAAAGAAGCAGAATGAGAAAACATCATTATATTCCCAGGTTTTTTACCTACTTAATTAGAGGAAAGAGTGATAATAATTCAGAGAAAAACCATAGAATAAGAATCAAAATCAATGCTATATTTAACTAATGATAACATCACTGACATCAAAACTATATTTTATTAATGGAGGATTTTCAAAGTAGCATAGAATCTATCCAAACCATTTTAACAGGATTAGACTTTTCTAAAAATGATGATCTGATGGATAGAACAAGGTGAGAAATGTATTACAAATTGAGAGAAATTAAACTATTTTAAGCAACATCCCTTGTGTATAATTATGAAATAGACACAAATATTGCCTTAGTCACCCCTAAATGATAAATTTCCAAGGTTTGTTTCAATCTCATATTAGCTAAGTTGCAAACTGCCACAGGTTTGAGATAAAACTATGACAATATGCTGTTTTCAGGGCTCTGAGTATAATGTAACCTTCAAGGGAACATTGGCAGGAATTGGGGTCAGAGTATCTAGAGGAAAACTTATAGACCACAAATCTTACAAATGAGGAAATAGAGCCAAAAGAAGTTAGATAATTGGCCCAAGATTATGTAGTATCTAGTTTACACCCCAGAGGGTAGCAAAGAGTGGGACACGACTAAAGCAACTTAGCATGCACATGCAGTTTAAGTGTCTAGAGCAAGATTCCAGTTGAGTAACCTGGCTCCAAAGCTTGTGCTAGAGTCATCTCTGGCTATAAAATCACAAGATCAACATTATGATTGGTCATCAGTTCAGTTCAGCCACTCAGTCGTGTCCGACTCTTTGCGACCCCATGAATCGCACCACACCAGGCCTCCCTGTCCATCACCAACTCCTGGAGTTCACCCAAAATTCATGTGCGTCGAGTCAGTGATGCCATCCAGCCATCTCATCCTCTGTTGTTCTCTTCTCCTCCTGCCCCCAATCCCTCCCAGCATCAGTATCTTTTCCAATGAGTCAGCTCTGCATGAAGTGGCCAAAGTACTGGAGTTTCAGCTTCAGTATCAGTCCTTCCAATGAACACCCAGGACTGATCTCCTTTAGGATGGACTAGTTGGATCTCCTTGAAGTCCAAGGGACTCCCAAGAGTCTTCTCCAACACCACAGTTCAAAAGATCAATTCTTTGGCGCTCAGCTTTCTTCACAGTCCAACTCTCACATCCATACATGACACTGGAAAAACCATAGCCTTGACTAGACGAACCTTTGTTGGCAAAGTAATGTCTCTGCTTTTGAATATGCTATCTAGGTTGGTCATAACTTTCCTTCCAAGGAGTAAGCGTCTTTTAATTTCATGGCTCCAATCACCATCTGCAGTGATTCTGGAGCCCAAAAAATAAAGTTTGCCACTGTTTCCCCATCTATTTGCCATGAAGTGGTGGGACCAGATGCCATGATCTTCGTTTTCTGAATGTTGAGCTTTAAGCCAACTTTTTCACTCTCCTCTTTGACTTTCATTAAGAGGCTTTTTAGTTCCTCTTCCCTTTCTGCCATAAGGGTGGTGTCATCTGCATATCTGAGGTTATTGATATTTCTCCCAGCAATCTTGATTCCAGCTTGTGCTTCTTCCAGCCCAGAGTATGATTGGTCATACATCCATACAAAATTGTGTTTTCTTTTGTGGAGGTGAGTCAGAGGGTAAAAGAGGAAAGTGAAGGAATATGGGCATACCTTTGAGCGCCTTCTGTTCCATATTACTTGTAGGAATAGAATTCAGAAACCAACTCCAATCAGGCTAATTTATGTCAAAAGTATTTTCTAACACTGGAAAAGAAATATATGTGCTGCAATTATTTGCTATTCAAATATTTTAATAATTTAGAATTTAATAATTTTGACTTTATTATGTGTTTACTACCACAAAACCACTACTGCAATAGCACCTTAATGTGGGAAGTTACATTTTTGTTGTTGTTGTCAGTTCCCAGAAAGATAACTGATAATACAGGTCGGTCCTTATCTCAGGAGAGTTCTCCACAGACAAGTGATTGGAAGTTCTTACTTCTGGGTGGCCCAAGCAATCCAGAATGGTGTTAACAAAATGATAGCAGCTTCTTTAATAAAACAGAAAGATAATCGTTCCTGGATCATTCAATGTATTTTTAACACACAAGGGGAGTATTTTGAAGCTCATCCTTAGTCTCTAGGTAACTGATTAGTTTGACTAAGACATTTACTTCTTGGATATCTCTCCAGCTTGGAGCTATTTGAGACAATTTCCAAAAGCAAAGTTTCTATTGCCCTTTGCATTCTTTTTTTCCTCTCCTTAAGATCCACATTGATATTTGGCAACATATAGACACAGCTGCAATTATATTAATTCTCAGTGATGCCTTGTGCTCTGATTAGATAGAACCTGTGGTCCTTGCTACATAGGCTAAAAATGCTAGTTCGACTCAAAAATTAAGCAGAAACTCATTGGGATAAAGATAGATTACTGGAAATGAGAAATGGAAAATATAGGTGCTCTAATATACGTGTCCTTAAGCATTTCTTTCCTTTTGATTACTCAAAGGTTCGTCCAAGTCCCTTTTTTTTTTTTTTTTCACTTTAAACATTTGGAAATTAATCATTATTTTCCTTTTCCTAACAACTAGAGAAAGTATTTAATTGCAGGATGGTCTTAATATATGTATGCCTGCCTTTCCTCCAAATCATGGGAAGACCACCCTTTTGTGCCTCATATAGGCTGAGAGCAGGAAGCTGCTCTAACCTGTGAAAGGAGATTGAAAACAACATAAATCATTAAAGGAGAATCTACTGCCTCTTTATCCCTCTGGATCCTAGGCTATTCCAAATGTCAGGGTACATCAGAGGCTTAAAGTTCAAGGATGATGTATTAGTTCTGATTCTGTGCTTAGGAAAACTGGCAGCTCTGAAACAAGGAGAACTGCACACAGTCTGCTCTGGCAGAAGATTTCTCTCTCTCCATTTGGGAGGGGGAAGGTTGGGACAGCTATGGGAATTTGGCTTTCTCCCTTAGTGCAGAGGAAAAGAGAAGTAAATAACTGATGATGACTAGCTTTGGCTTTGTATGTCCAGCAATTATTAAATGCACTCAGGCTTTCAGTAAATTAAGAGACTTTATGGCCCATGGGGCTATGCAAGCCATTTATGGTACTGAAATACTTGAGAGTGAAGCTTGATTTTTTTTTTTTTTTTTTTTGTCCTAAGGTTTGTGCATTATGATTGAGAGCACGTGTAAGAATAGAGATTAGGATTTCAGGACATGTACTTGCTGGAGACTGCATTTCTGACTTATGGAAATTCCAGTCCTTATAAAAAAAAAAGCTGATTAAATATTACACTCAAAAAGGAGCAAGATATGACAGATTCTGCTCTGAAGGTAGCAAGCAGAATTTAGCCTACTGAAGTCTGCCCCAAGTGTTTCCTAGCACATCGTTCCCTGGGCTCAGAAATCCGCCAGCGTGAGCACCTACTGAGCTGATGAAGTACATTGTGTTTTAAAAGGCCCAGTTAAAATATGAGTGATGCTGTCCTTAGGAGGGTTCTGTACCTGAAAGAAGCTTCATTCAGTAAGCTATATTGACTTGAAAAAAATGGTTCTATTTTAGATTCAATCTGATAGACTGAACCTCTCTAGCTAGAGCAAAACAGAAACTCCAGAGCAAAACTGCTACCTTCTAACCTAAGAAAATAATGGGTTTTTCAGTATGAATGCCCAGGATCTAGAGAAGGTGGATTGGCACCAGTTATGTCTTTGTTCCTCTCCAGTATGGTTCATTCATTGTCATTATTTACTCTCTTTCAAGGAAGATGAGAGACCTGGAAGCTGAAATTCTCAAAAAGCTAAGTGACATTTTCAGTAAGTCAGCATTGTCTACTGTTCACTGCCCAGTGGACTTTGGAACTAATTCTTTCACATCCTTGAGTGGACCCTTCTTAGTGATGCATATGTAAGGTGAAGAGTTCTATTTTGCTCTATAGTGCCCTTTCAGGATATTTCTCCAAAACTCTGGGGACAGGTGTTTTCTAAGGACCGGGACACTAAGGTGATTTGGGAACAAGAACTAAATATATGAGAGGACATTTTCTGTAGCCCATGTGGAAATATAAACCAGTAAGCACTGCAGGACAACAGAGGATGAGAGTAGAAACTGAGGTAACTCTTGTCGTTTCAACTGCTGGAATTTGTAGATCTTCCCTCTTGGGCTCTGCCTTTAACAAAATTCAGTATCTCCTTTTCAGTTTCTGTGTTGTGACTCTCAATGTTACTGTTTATAAAGATACTCAGGGATCTTGTTAAGACACAGATTGTGATCCATGGAGTGGGGCCAGAGCTTTTGCATCTCTGACAAGCTTCCAGGTGACATCAGTGCTACTAGTCCATGGACCACACATTCATTCATTACGTAGCAAGGCGCTACACTACTATATGCTACAATTTTGTGTCTTAATGGTAACACTAACTTTAACAGAGCTTCCCTGGTAGCTCAGCTGGTAAAGAATCTGCCCACAGTGCAGAAGGCCCCATTTAGATTCCTGGGTCAGAAAGATCCCCTGGAGGAGGGCATGGCAACCCACTCCAGTATTCATCCCTGGAAAATCCCCATGGACAGAGGAACCTGGTGAGCTACAGTCCATGGGGTCACAAAGAGTTGCACATGACTGAGTAACTAAGCACAGCACAGGCACTACTGGGGTTTCCCAGTGGTGCTAGTGGTAAAGAACCAGCCTGCTAATGCAGGAGACATAAGAGACACAGGTTCCATCCTTGGGTGGGGAAGATCTCCTCGAGGAGGGTACAACTACCCACTCCAATATTCTTTCCTGGAGAATCCCATGGACAGAGAAACCTGGTGGGCTGAAGTCCACAGGGTCACACAAAGTCAGACACGACTAAAGTGACTTAGCACACACACACATAGGAACTACTTCCCTGGTGGTGCCAGGCTTCCCTGGTGGCTCAAATGCTAAAGAATCTTCCTGAAATGTGGTAGACACAGGTTTGACCCCTGGGTTGGGAAGCTCCCCTAGAGAAGAGAATGACAACCCACTCCAATATTCTTGCCTGGTGAATTCCATGGACAGAGGAGTCTGGCGGGCTATAGTCCATGGGGTTGCAAAGAGTCAGACATGACTGAGTGACACTAGCACTAGGCACTTCTTGGGGTACATTCCAGGTTTACTTCACTTAAACCTTATAATAATCCTAGAGGTGGATTCGCTGATCCCCACCTTAACAATAAGGAAACTGAGACAAAAACATTTTAAAATGTGTCCAAGATTTGAGCGTTTTCTGCAAATACAATGCAAATACAATGGGGATACCTCTTGCTTCTCTGACCAAATGATTGGATCAGCCTCTGTTGTTTCTCTCTGAACTCCAGGGACCTGCTCAGTATCTGGACATGGGCCACTATGTAAGAGTTATGCCTGGCCAAACAGTATCAAAACTTTTCCAGATAGAATCACCTTAATAGCTGTACTTCAGAATTCTCATAATCACACTGTTTAAATATGTCAAGCTCAACAATACATAGGAATTCCAAATGCTAAAATAACAAGTTCAGTTCTCTGTATATTCTACTCTGTTACACCTAAGTATTATTCTTTCTCAACCAGAACACCATCTCTCACCATAAGGTAAATACACAATTTGTTTTCAATAGCTGCTCTAAGTCCAGACTATTTTATCTTGTCAGCACCATACAGATGTTACAATGAACAAAGGGATATAAAATACTTGTGAAATGTTCTTTCTCTATTGTAATCTATATGAGATAGCAGTTCTAGCTAGTTATGACTAAACTTTTTAAAATGAATTCCTCCTTTGCTCCTTTGCCTATCACCAAAAAGGAAACCCTCATACACTGTTGGTGGGAATGTAAATTGGCACAGCCACTGTGGAAAACAATGTGGGAGTTCTTTAAAAAACAAGAAGTAGAATTACCATATGATTCAGCAGTTTTAATCACGGGTAAAGTGTTAGTCCCTCAGTTGAGTCCAATCCTTTGCAACCCTATGGACTGAAGCCCACCAGGCTCCTCTATCCATGGGATTTCCCAGACAAGAATGCTGGAGGGGGTTGCCGTTTCCTTCTCCAGGGGATATTCCCAATCCAGGGATCAAACCCAGGTCTCCTGCATTTCAGGCAGATTCTTTTACCATCTGAGCCACGAGGGAAGCCCCTGATCGTGAGTATATATCCAGAAAAAAACTAAATAAAAGATACATGCTCCCCAGTGTTCATAGCAGCACTATTTACAACAGTCAAGACATGGAAGCAACTCAAGTATCCATCAACAGATGATTGGATTAGGACAATGTGGTGTGTGTGTGTGTGTGTGTGTATGTGTGTATATCCACATTATACATATATCATGTGGATAGATGTAGAGAATATTATGATAAGTGAAATAAGTCAGAGAAAGGCAAACACTATGTGATATCACTTACATGTAGAATCTGAAAAATAAAAATGAATGTACATACAAAACAGAAACAGACCTACAGATATAAAAAACGAGCTTGTGGTTACCAAAAGGGACAGAGAAGGAAGAAGGGACCAACTGGGGTATGGGATTAACAGATACAAACTACTAGATATAAAATAGATAAGTAACAATATACCATATACTACAGGAAATGAAAACCATTATCTTATATAATTTATAATAGAATATAACCAGCAAAAATACTGAAATCACTATCTATATATCTGAAAGTAACACAGTATGGCAAATCAACTACAGTTCAGTTAGAAAAAAAAAAAATCTTGCCTATCTCCAGAGGCCATAAATACCTCATGGATAAAACTCCAAATACAACTGTCACATACTCAGTTCTCTTGGGTGGATGAATAGTCTTGTACCATCAGATCAATCATCTACTGCTGGTTTGAATTTCTTCATTATAAACAGTTTCTATTATTTATTCATCCCAAGAGTTTGATTTTTAGGTTAAATAGTTGAAAATCTCTTGAGTTAGAATACAAATTAGCAGTATAAATTCTGTGCTACAGTAATATGCTAAGTAATTTTGGGACATCTTGGTCTTTTTCATAGCTTCATATGATTCAGTAGAGGCTTTTTTGCTTCTGTTTCAAAACCAGTAGCTAACTGAGTGCACCTACATAAGAAACAGCCACATACTATCCTAGAATAGCTATACCATTTTACATTCCTAATGCATGAAGATCCAGTTTCTGTACATCTTCACTGGCATTTGATATTATCACTTTTTAAAAATTTTAGCCATTCTGACAGGTGTGTTTTGATATCAAATTGCATTTCTGTAATGACTGATGATGCCAAGCATCTTTTCATGCATTATTGTATTTACGTAGGGGCTTCCCAGGTGGTGCTAATGTAAAGAATCCGCCTGCCAATGCAGGAGACACAGGTTTGATCCCTGGGTCAGGAAGATCCCCAGGAGAAGGAAATGGCAACCCACTTCAGTATTCTTGCCTAGGAAACCCCATGGACAGAGAAGTCTGGCAGGCTATGGGGCCCATGGGGTCTTGAAGAGTCAGACATGATTGAGCACAAGCACAATGTATTTATACAGACAAACTCCTCAGAATGCCCCATAGGAGGAATTTACATCATGGCAGATGCCTTTCAATTGAACTTGCATTGTCTTAAGGAAATGTTAGTAGGCATAATTCTGGACTGTTACATTATTGGTAAAATAGAATTAGGGGTGCTTGCCAGTCACTGTGTGTAACACATGTCTTCGGGAAATTCTGAGTTCCAAACAGCATCTTGCAAATTAATATAGCTGACTCTTGAACAGTGCAGTGGTTAGAGCTGCCAACACCCCTGTGCAATAAAAACTCAAAGTAAAACTTTACAGTCAGTCTTTGTATCTGTGCTCCTACATCAGGGGATACAATCAACTGCAGATTTTGTGCTTCTCTGATACATATTTATGGGGAAAAAAATCTGCATATAAGCGGATCCACACAGTTCAAATTTGTGGGTCAGCTGTCCTTGGGAAAAAGCCTTAACCTTATTTACTATTTTTTTTTTTTTTGCTATTCTTTAATCATTCCTTTAAAAATTTTTAGGCAGTTCACTTTGTTCCCATAATAGGAATTGTCTACGTACTATTTTTTTTTTTGCTCAGTTTTAAGAAGTTTTGCTTATTTATTTGTTCAGTCATTCAGTGAATATATAGTACCAGCTAATGTACTGAGCACAATGTTAAGACCCACAGACAAAATGCCTAGTAAGGCAAAAAAATTTCTTCCATCAAAGAGTTTACAGTCAACAAAGATTTTAAAACAGACAAAGGTATTCATTTCATATCATGTTCTGTAATTGGTATTTGTCATTTTCAAGTTTAATTTTAGGTTATTATTCATGTTAAGTTTGTGACCGGCTGAAAGACTCGAACTGAGCCCTCACAGGTCTCATGACACCTTCCTGTTTCATTCCATCCTCTTCCCTGTGGCAGTGAACCACAGAGAAGGGAAGGCCACAGGGCTCCTCCCTTTTGCCTTCACATTTGCCTTCCTTCCTACCTCTGGCCAGTTGCCAGATATAATAAACAGGAGAGGAATCTTTCTCATGCTGTCCCCTTCAAAACTCATCACAATAGGACTCTGTCAAAGGCTAGACCTCCAAAAACTATTGAAATCAATGGAAGAGAGGCTACTCCTGAAATATAATTAAAAAAAAAAATTGAAAGTAAATTGAGCTGTTAAGAAAAGCACTTTTCATCAGAAAGAAAGATTGCTTGCTATATCATGCATTGTGTGTTAAGATACAGAATAGATTTAGTTCCCCTTTAATCCATTTGATGAACTTTTGTTGTGTATGAGTGCTCATATTATGTTATGCATACTGTTCAAGGTATTGAAGATGTAAAGCCAATCACACACTATCCCTTTCCTCTAAAAGCTCACCTGCAGGTGGGCAATAGAAATGTAAATGGAAAATTCATGTAAAATGACCCACGTGCTTCTAAATTGTCCCCATGACGACTCTGAAAATAATTCTGTAGCTGGTGACAGAGTGAGAGATTGGTGACGAGAGACTTCTGTTAGGCCAAATAATAAGCTATAAGTACTTAGAATATGGGTCAAAATTAAAGTACAGCTCTATTTGTGATGTTCCCTTTCACAGTATTTTGTTTTTGTTTGCTTTTAGTAAATTCCCTCCAGTTTACTTCCATTTGCCTGGAATTCCAGGTTCCACTCTTAATTTAATAAGTTAATTTTCAAAATGTTGCAAATCAGTTATACCCTTTAAGAGACATTTGAGGCACACGTTTACATCCAGGCATTTCCCCATTATCTCTAACTTTTATTTGTATCTTTAATCCAGTTCTACATTTAAAGCAAATATTTCCTTAAATCCAATGACAACTTGATTTTGTTCTGTTTTTATTAACCTTTTGCGTAGAACCTTGTCAAAAGCTTTGTACAAGTCTAAATAAATTAGGCACACTGATTTCTGTAGTCCAAATGCATCCTTACCCTCTCAAAGACCTTGGGTTGGGACATATTGGCAAGGATTTTGCCTCATTACATAGTGTGTTCCATCACTGGCCTGTCTCCTTTCTATTCTTAGATTGGAGGGGAAAAAAGTCCTAAGGCTTTTCTCGGTCTGTTTGTATCTTTCTTAATGCTACATTATTTTAATGAGATAAAATCAAAAGCGTAAGCATTTTTAACATCTCAATTTCTTACAGTGAAGCATGTAATGCAATTTTGATAACTGTTTGAAGTTACTATCTTCTTTCCAAAATATGTTAATCCAACTATAAAAAAAATGCCAAATCTGAGAGCACAGTTAGACGTGTGTGTGTGTATCTAGGATTTTGCATTTGCAAATCAACATGAAGATTATCTGAAGGCGAGCCTAGGTATATAATTTAATATAATGTTATACCCTAGATTGTAATCTAAAATCATGGCATGGATAAGTTATTTAAGGTATATAATTTTAAATTTTAAAATAAAATTAGTTCAGTTTTCTCATCCGTGTGTCAATGATGTTTCTTTTCATACAAAAATGCGTGAGAACTACATATGTAAACAAAGATTCTGTTGCTGTTTTTCACTTTTAAAAAATCACATTTGTGTATATAACTGATTATTTTTCTTTTCCTATTTTTAATGCTGTATTTTATTCTAGTAGGAAAAGGGCATGCCTTGGATTTCTTTTTTTGTTGTTGCAATGTGTTTGTTATTACTCATGAAGAGTTTTATATCTTTCTCATTGGCTGTATTATGCTTTCTGAGTATAAATAAATTTATGAAAATATTATATGTTCAACCCCTTGTATTTCCTTTAATGAAACATTCCTTCTTATCTATGTTCGTTGGTGTTTATCTGAAGTCACATCTCATTATGTAAAAGAGGGAAGTATTTGGCTTATTTTTATAAAATTGTTTGACACTTAAAAGGATTAGAGAAAATTTGATTTATGATCTGTAACATGAACCCAAAGTTCAGAAATGAACAATATTCTGAGATCTAAATTCAACTACCAATACAAGAATTCAGTTGATTTCCTTTGGTAATTTGAAATTCCTGTTCATCAAAAACAATCTGAAACTATTCTTGTTTGTGTGATTTATAGATTATGACATCAACATTTCAAAGGCAAATAATACATGATATCTTCTGATAAATATGTATCAAATGCCTATTAGGACCCATTTCCATGATGTTTTAATTATTAGCTTCATATTTTGCTTATGAAAATAAAAGAGTAGTATTTCCAACATAAAGAAATTAATAAAGATCCACAGACTTTAAAAATATATTTCTGAAGAAAAAGAGATGATGAAATACACTGAATATTTTCTTTAAAATAAATATTAAAATATCTGATGCCAAAAAAACTGATAGCAAAGACTATGTATCTTCTTAATTGATATGTTTATGATGATGGAATAATTATATTTGGAAAGAATTCCAAGAGTAAATTATAAAATATTAATAGGAGGCACTTAAATGATAGTGTTATTAGGCTTTTCCCTAAGAGTATGCATTTTTATCCTCACTAAATCATGTTTGAGCATGCAGCAACGCTTAAGTTTTGCTTATTTTCCCTAAACAATATGTTAATATGGTTCCATTAAAAAGAGAGTTAAGGGAACATTAGTGCCAAAGTAAGATGACAAGGTAAATATGAAGCATCCATAGTCCTAATGACATAACCTCAGACACCCGTCCTAACTTTCTATAATTTTCAAGAAAAACAACTGAAATGTTTTCTATTTTGCTACCTTTTGGTGATGATCTATTTACATCATTCAGAATAAAAGTATAATACATTTCTTTCTCTTAAAAGTGTATTCATTCCATCTTTAGTCAACAAAAAAATTAGTACAAATAATGAAATAACTAGTACTTATTATTTACTTTGTGACAAGTTTAAAAAGGTGAACTAACATCTCAAGATTAAATATTGGAGTAAAATAAACCAAAGCAGTCAGATTCCAGAGATAATATTCATAATCTCATTAAATTCCCTAGAGAGATAAAGATTAACAGATTACTAAGAAACTATTTCTTCCCTGAGGGATTCCAGGGGGATAAGAGAGAGAGACAAAAAAGTAAATAATTGCAACAGCCTTGTAAATGGTAGAACAGAGGTGGTTTCAGTCTCTAGGGGAGGCAGGAAAAAGCATCACGTGCCTGGGAAAATAACATCTGAATAAATCAGATGGATAGGAGTTTACCAGCAAGATTTGGGAGGGAGAGAAGGTCATTCTAGAAAGAGCTAAAAGCACATCCAGAGCTAAAAAGAAGGAAACATGAGTGATATGTATTCAGGGAACATGTTCTGGCTGGAGTAAACATTTTTGCAGGTAGGAAGAGAGAGGAGTTTTAAGGGGTAGACAGAGAGGTCCTGTGAACCTTCTTAATATGGCTGAATTTTAGCAACTGAAAAAGTTAAAGAAAAGAATGAAATAGCCAAACTTACATTTTAGGAGGAAGTTTTTGACAAAGGATAGATGGTTTGGAAACAAAGTGAGTTATTTTAGCAGTGGAAACAAAATAAAATTAAAGTCTAACCAGAGCAATGCAATTATAATGGGCAGGAGAAAGAGATTCGGAAAGCAGAATCAACCAAGTCTATGATGGGAAAGGAGGTGATGAAGATTAAAGAATCAACAGGATAAGTTCCAGGCTTGAGTGAATAGATGGATGGTGACATCAATAACAAAGATAGAAAACACAGGAGGAGGTACAAGTCTGGGGAGTCACTAACAACTCAACTCAAGGACATGTTGACTTGAAAGTATCTGTGGAATAACCTAGTATCAGTGAGAAATTGAATGCTAAGGAATGTGACTTTAAGGAAATTTGAACAGCCCAGTTTTTCCCAATAAGAAAATGTACATGTAAAATCAATTTATAAAAAGGAGTTATTTGTAAGCAGGAAATCAAACAGATCTAAATAAGGCCATTAGGGTGGGTCCTAATTTAACTTAATGGTGTCCTTCTAAGAAGGCACACAACTTTTGGACACACAGCGAGATATCAAGGATGAGTCTGCACAGAGGAAGACCACGGGAGGACACAGGGAGAAGGCAGCCCCCTGCAAGCTAAGTAAGAAAAGGGGCCTAGGGAGAAACGAAACCTGCCAAGATCTGGGTCTTGAGCTTTCAGTCTCCAGCAGTGTGAGAAATAAGTTTCTGTTGCTAAAGTCACTCAGTTTGTAGTGCTTTGTTATGACAGCCCTAGAAAACTAGTACAGACATTACTCTAGCTTTATGCTCCATCTCCATGATAAAGAAATACTTGCAGGAGAACCAACCCTTTTCAGGCATGCTGAAACTCATGATAACCTCTTGTTCTTGTGTTTCATTTTTCTTAACTCCATTCTGTCCACCCTATCATTTCTACAGTGAATAGAAACTAAAATTTAGCTTTCTTAGCCATATTTACATTTTTATATATCTTCCTAAAGATGGTACCCAAGATGCTTCTGCTGAACTGCAGTGTTTGTAAAATGGCAAAGACTCCTATTTTATCTGAGCATGTATTATTTCATCACCTGATGAGTCTCTCTGCTGTTTCATCACTTCCTTGTCACAAGATAACTGTATCATCACAGAATTCCATGCAGTTGCCCAAATGACCACCCAATTTCCATCTGTAGCCCTACAATGAGCTGGAGATTTCCACCCAGAAAAAGCACAACATTGTCCAAGTCATCAGTGAGAAGAATGTTAGAGGAATAATTTAAAGGACTGAAATAAATGTACCCAAAACTATTACTTTTCAGTTTCTGTAGATTCAAACCTCACATCAGGTGATATCATTTAAACATGAAAATGCAAACAAGCTTAAAAAAAAACTTTTTCCAATAGGTCATATTTATTAATTTAACAGCCTGTTTGTCACTTTAAAGAAAATTCTATCCTTATTTTATGGTTTATAATCAGATATTACTAAACAAATCATTAGTATATATTCAATAAGTAAATATTCATTAATCACCTAGTCTGAGTCTGGGACTGTATTAGAATTGTAACTGGGGTTACAAACAAACATGCCCTCCACCCCTTGAACCCTTACCGGCTCTCTGGGGTAAAAGAAAAGGGCATTCATTAAAAGGTTTTATGAAGACACTTGGCTTTATTTACCTTAACTCCATTTATTACCCTGGCCTACTTACAGTATCTTTAATGTAACTTCAAACATAAAATGCAGAAAAAGCAGCTATTGGAAGGTAAAATAGTGCTCTTAGAGCTTATGCTGCTTGGGGTAATGCTGGTGATTATAACTGAAATAGCTATTTTATACTGTAGCTTTTATAATTGTGTGTGTGCATGCTAAGTCACTTCAGTTGTCTCGGGCTTTTTGCCACACTATGGACTATAGCCCACCAGGCTCCTCTGTCCATGGGACTCCCCAGGCAAGAATACTGGAGTGGGTTGCCATGCCCTCCTTCAGGGGATCTTCCCAACCCAGGATCGAACCTGTGTCTCTTATGTCTCCTGCATTAGCAGGGGATTCTTTACCAGTAGCGCCACCTGGGAAGCCCAGCTTTTATCACTAGAGATTCAAAATGTCAGTATTGGGAAAGTGTATCTCTGGTGTTATCAGCTAAATTGTGTTCATGGTTTAAAGGTCTAACCCCAGTACCTCAGACTGTGACTGTATCTAAAGATAAGGCCTTCAAAACGATCTTTAAGTTAAAATGAGGATCATTAGAGTAGGCCCTAATCCAGTCTTCTTATAAGAAGAAGAAATTTGGACACACAGAGACATATTTTGAGCACAAAAGGACAACCACGTGAAGAGAGAGCAAGAGGGCTCTTGACCTGCAAGTCAAGAAGAGAAGCCTCAAAGGAAATCAGTCCTACCATCACCTTGATTTTAGACTTTCAGCCTCCAAAACCGTGAAAAGATCAATTTCTTTTGTTTAACCAGCCACTCTATGCTAGTGTGTTGTGGTAGCCTGAGCTGACTGAGACAACATATATCTGAAGGCAGGGCAAGACAAGATCCAGAAAATGCAAACCAATTTCATTGTTTAGCCATCATGTAATTAATTTGAGCACTGCCATGTGTAAGATATTCAGATAATTGAAACCAATCCATGGGGTTTTTTTCACACTGTTAAATACAAATGAGCATAGCACACTTTCTTATAATTATGTCCTGCTATTTAAACAATAGCAACTTGTAAAGAGTATAAAAATGTTCTTACTAGATGCCCTTATCAGTTCAAAATCTGTAAATTGAATATATCACTTCCTGTCACTGTGGCCCTTCATTTCAATATTTAATAAAGGTTTACTCAGCCATCTTCCCTTCAGTCTTCTCAATGAACCAGTCTTTTTTGGCACATATTACAGAACAGATTAAACTTTCTTGAATTAATAAAATTAAGTCTGTCAGATTTAGGCCAGTTGAGTATTAAATTCAAACTAGACCAAACACTGGCTGAGCATAGTTTCAGCTTGTATGCATCAGATTTGGCATAAAATTCAGTTTGTGATGTAATGTAAGTTGTCAAAGTGATACTCCTTCAATTTTGTGCAGTTTATTTTTAAAAGTGATATATATCATACAGAAAAATTAAGCTTAACTTAATGTGAAAATAACTACTTAGAAGAACAATAGAGTAAAATGTAAACTGAGCATCCATTAACAAGTGGCATATGGTTCTGCATAATAACCCAGGATTTCATGTTTCCATTTGGATCAAACAGAAAAAGAGAGAAGGTTGAGTAAGATGCTACCTTTACTTTTCCTTTACATGAGAATTAAAAAAAAATTTTTTTTTCACTTTAGAATTACTCACCTTTTGCTCTCTAAAGTAAGAAAATGTATATGCATTTTTGTAATGGGGAAAAAAAAAAAAACCTGGCATAATTGCCACAACACGACTGTGTCAAAATAAAGTCCATTAACTTAACATTGGTAAAATATATATATCATTTTGGGACAAATTCAATATTGGAGTTCAAGCCACCATTTCAGGGAATTAGGATTCTTTTCAAAGTACCCTTTGGCCAAAACCAGAAAACAAAATTCCAAATGTTCTATAGGACAGTATTAAGATATGTATTATAAAGGAACAGTTGAATGAAAATAATATTTTTGGTCTTAACCCCTAAACTAAAACACGTAAAGAAAAATAAGGATTAAAATTCAACAAAAATAGTTATTTTGTAATTACATTAGAAAGATAACTATTCACATTTTTACCATTTTTAGTTAATGCATGATTTCCAGGTAAATTTATTTTCAAAGTTTCATGATATTTTTTAAGCATTACATAAGACAATCAATTCAGTTCAGTTCAGTTCAGTCACTGTGTCTTGTCTGACTCTTTGCGACCCCATGGACTGCAGCATGCCAGGCCTCCCTGTCCATCACCAACTCCTGGAGCTTACTCAAACTCATGTCCATTGAGTCGGTGATGCCATCCAACCATCTCATCCTCTGTCCTCCCCTTCTCCTGCCGCCCTCAATCTTTCCTAGCATTAGGATCTTTTCAAATGAGTCAGCTCTTTCTATCAGGTGGCCAAAGTATTGAAGTTTCAGCTTCAGCATCAGTCCTAATGAATATTCAGGACTAGTTTCCTTTAGGATGGACTAGTTGGATCTCCTTGCAGTCCAAGGGACTCGCAAGAGTCCTCCAACACCACAGTTCAAAAGCATCAATTCTTCGGCACTCAGCTTTCTTCACAGTCCAACTCTCACATCCATACATGACTACTGGAAAAACCATAGCCTTGACTAGACGGACCTTTGTTGTCAAAGTAATGTCTCTGCTTTTTAATATGCTGTCTAGGTTGGTTATACCTTTTCTTTCAAGGAGCAAGTGTCTTTTAATTTCATGGATGCAGTCACCATCTGCAGTGATTTTGGAGCCCCCCAAAAATAAAGTCTGTCACTGTTTTCACTGTTTCCCCATCTATTTGCCATGAAGTGATGGGACCAGATGCCATGGAACGTTTTCTGAATGTTGAGTTTCAAGCCAACTTTTTCACTCTCCTCTTTCACCTTCATCAAGAGGCTTTTTAGTTCCTCTTCCCTTTCTGCCATAAGGGTGGTGTCATCTGTGTATCTGAGGTTATTGATATTTCTCTCGGCAATCTTTATTCCAGTTTGTGCTTCATCCAGCCCAGAGTTTCTCATAATGTACTCTGTATATAAGTTAAATAAGCAGGGTGATAATATGCAGCCTTGACCTACTCCTTTTCAATAATTTTGAGGCCTAATTAAAATAATAAAAATGTTTATGTAGTCAAGTATATTAAACTTTCAAACTGCTATATTATTAATTCATTTGTTCATTCAATAGATGATTTTGGCATGTCTAACTCATGATGGGTGCAGCAGTTCACAAACAGGCATGGTCACAAACCACATAATGCTTATAATATAATAAAAGATTTCATAAGCAAACATAAATATAGGGACTTCCCTGGTGTCCAGTTGTTAAGACTCACCTTCCAGGGAAGGGGCAAGTGAAAGTGAAAGTTGCTCAGTCGTGTCCAACTCTTTGCGACCCCATGGACTATACAATCTATGGAATTCTCCAGGCCAAAATACTGGAGTGGGCAGCTGTATTCTCCAGGGGATTCTCTTCTCCAGGGGATCTTCCCAACCCAGGGATCAAACCCAGGTGTCCTGCATTGCAGATGGATTCTTTATCAGCTGAGCCACCAGAGAAGTCCAAGAATACTGGAGTGAGTAGCCTATCCTTTCTCTAGTGGATCTTCCTGACTCAAGAGTCGAATCGGGTTCTCCTGCAATGCAGGCAGATTCTTTACCAGCTGAGCTTCCAGGGAAGAGGATGTGGGTTCAATCCCTGGTCTGGGAGCCTCATGGCCAAGATAAAAAAAAAAAACATTTTTTATTTTATTAATTTATTTTTATTTGGAGGATAATTGCTTTACAATTTTGTGTTAGTTTCTGCCATATATCAACATGAATCAGCCAGAGGTACACATATGTCCCGTCCATCTTAAGCCTGCCTCCCAGCTCCCATTCCATTCTACCCTCCTTTCTAGGTTGTCACATAACACCAAGCTTGAACTCCCTAAATCATACAGCAAATTCTCATTGGCTAAGAACAAAAACAACAACAACAAAAAAACCAGAAGCAATATTGTAATATGTTCAATAAAAACTTTAAAAATAAATAAATAGATAAACATAGGGGCTTCCCAGGTGTCACTAGTGGTAAAGAACCCACCTGCTAATGCAAGAGACGCAAGACTCAGGGTTCGACCCCTGGGTAGGAACGATCCCCTGGAGGAGGGCATGGCAACCTATTCCAATATGCTTGCCTGGAAAATCCCATGGACAGAGAAGCCTGGCGGGCTACAGTCCATGGGGTCACAGAGAGTCAGACACGACTGAAGCAACTTAACACACAGGCATGCAGATAAACACAAATATAAAATGATAAGTTTGATGTGCCAGGGCAATGTGCAAAGTACTTAAATATATTCTCTTATTCAATCCCCATAATATCCTTGCTGCTGCTGCTAAGTCACTTCAGTCGTGTCCGTCTCTGTGTGACCCCAGAGACAGCAGCCCACCAGGCTCCCCCATCCCTGGGATTCTCCAGGCAAGAATACTGGAGTGGGTTGCCATTTCCTTCTCCAATGTATGAAAGTGAAAAGTGAAAGTGAAGTCGCTCAGTCGTGTCAGACTCTCGGCGACCCCATGGAATGCAGCCCACCAGGCTCCTCCGTCCAGGGGATTTTCGAGGTCATTACTATTCTCAGCCCCATTTTACTTGTGAAGAAACTGAAGCATTAAAAAGTTAAATGATAGCCTAAGGTCATATAGCCTTAGCAGAGCTAGGATGTGAACCTACGCACTCTGACTTCAGAGCTTATATTTTCAACTACTACACTGTACACATTTTTCACCTATAGCACTGAAAATTGTGATGGATGGATGAAATAAAGAAAAACACAATCTACAAAAAAATGTATGAAAATTAATTTGCTCAGTCGTCTCTGACTCTTTGCGACCCCATGGACTGTAGCCTACCAGGCTCCTCTGTCCATGGGATTTTCCAGGCAATAGTACTGGAGTGGATTGCCATTTCCTTCTCCAGGGGATCTTTCTGACCCAGGGATCGAACCCAGGTCTCCCGAATTGTAGACATACGCTTTACCGTCTGAGCCACACAAAACCAAATTTAACTTGGGGCTGTCAAGGGAATTAAAAGCATCAATTTTGAAGCTGAGACTTGGAAGAACTGAAAATAGGGAGAAGAGAGTGGTGGGAGGAGTGGTCGTACTGGGATTTTTTTTATTGGAATATAATTATGTTGCAGTGTTGTTTTAGTTCCTTTTGTACAACATCGTGAATCAGCTATATGTATCCCCTCTCTCTTGAGCTTCCTTCCCACCCTGCCATCCCACCCCTCTAGGTTATCACAGAGCACCAAGCTGAGCCCCCTGTACTATACAGCAGCTTCCTGCTAGCTTTCTATTTTACGGCCCTATTGGTAAAGAAGCCATCTGCCAATGCAGGAGACACAGGAGATGTGGGTTCAGTCCCTGAGTCAGGAAGATCCCCAGGAGGAGGAAATGACAGCCCACTCCAGTATTCTTGCCTGGAGAATTCCATGGACAGAGGAGCCCAGCAGGCTACAGCCCATAGGGTTGCAAAAAGTCAGACACTGAGCATGCGTGCATAGTGTATATATCATCAGTGCTACTCTCTCAGTTCATCGTCCCTCCTCAATGCATGTAGATGGAGTCTAGAAAAATGGTACTCATGAACCTATTTGCAGGGCAGGAATGGAAGTGCAGATAGTACAGAACAGACTTGTGGACACAGGGAGGGGGCAAGGAGAGGGGGTAGTATTTCAGCAGAATGAATAGTGTGTCCAAAGGTGCTGGTGTTAAAAAAAAAAAAAAAGAAGTTACTTGGTTGAGCATTTTTCTCCCCACAATCTTTGTATTACAAGAGCCACGTTGTTTGTTTTTATGTTTTATATTTCAATTAAAAGATTATCGAATTTTTAAAGCAAAGGGGAGAAAAGTTGAAAAAGTAAAAAACAGTTTTAAAAGTGCTTAAAAGCACAGTAATTTGCAAAATTGCTTTGCAGGGTACAAAGATTTCTGATACATGAAAAACTACTGGCAAAAAAATGATGATTTTCAAATGCATTTCCACCAAGAAGGCATAACCAAGCTTTATCCCACCAAATTGTATGTTTTCAATTCTGTCTGGAGTGAGGAAAAGCTGCCAGACAGAGGGATCAATGTAGGTAAAAAATAAAGAAGTAAAACAGCACGGTTTGTTCTCAGAACTGCAAAGAACTCAGACGTGGCTGATATGCATGGTGAGATATAGGGAGAAGCTCTCGGGAGCAAGAGAGCTTCTTGGGATGGACAGGGAAGTAGGAACAGATTGCAGAGGAAATTATAAATCATACTCACAGTTCTATCTTTTAGGTAATGGAAAACTATTAAAAAGTTTCAAGTACAAATTTGCATTTTAGGAAGCTCTTAGATGGAGAAGGCAATGGCAATCCACTCCACTACTCTTGCCTAGAAAATCCCATGGACAGAGGAGCTAAGAGTCGGATATGACTGAGCGACTTCACTTTCACTTTTCACTTTCCTGCATTGGAGAAGGAAATGGCAACCCACTCCAGTGTTCTTGCCTGGAGAATCCCAGGGACGGGGGAGCCTGGTGGGCTGCCGTCTCTGGGGTCGCACAGGGTCGGACACGACTGAAGCAACTTAGCAGCAGCAAGCTCTTAGAGAACTAGAAGCTGAAAGAAACATGAAAACTAGAAAAAATATAAACCAGACTAACATGCCAGCATTTAAAATTCTCTGTTAATTGATAAAATAGTGAATTCCTAATTATATTTATGGCAAAATGAAATATGAGTAAAGATAAAAACTTGTATATTGCAGTCTTGATATCGAGTATATTTTATAAATTTTTGAAAGGTAGTCAGTATAGACTCTCTACAGTGACATCAAAGAACCTGATGCGTTAACATATGTAAAAGCACCCAGAATGTGCCTGAAATATAAGCGAAGCTTAATAAATAGCATTTCATTTGATAATTTCCATTACCAACCATCTCCCAAAGATTAGTATTATTCAAACTTTCTATATGGAGATAAGCACTATTATAAGAGAGATCAAAACAATAAATTCCAAGCGAAAACATTTTAATTTATTCTGTAATTTAAAATTTACAAGTGTTCATTGTACTGATTATTTGTATGTTTAGTGAAAACAGGGCAAGAGACATTATTATAGATAACTAATAAGAACCTGCTGTATAGCACAAGGAACTCTGTAATGGCCTATATAGAAAAGAATCTAAAAAGAAAAAAAGAATGAATATATGTATATGATTTTTCCAGTAGTTATGTATGGATGTGAGAGTTGGACCATGAAGAAGGCTGGCGAAGAATTGATACTTTCAAACTGCGGTACTGGAGAAGACTTTTGAGAGTCCTTTGGACTGCAAGGAGATCAAACCAATCAATCCTAAAGTAAATCAATTCTGAATATTCATTGGAAGGACTGATGCTGAATCTGAAGCTCCAATTCTTTGGCCATCTGATACGAAGACCTGACTCATTGGAAAAGACCCTGACGCTGGGAAAGATTGAAGGCGGGAGGAAAAGGGGATAACAGAGGACAAGATGGTTGGATGGCATCCACCTACTTAATGGACATGAGTTTGAGCAAACTCCAGGAGACGGTGAAGGACAAGAAGCCTGGCATGCTACAGTCTATGGGTCACAAAGAGTTGGATACAACTGAGCAACTGAACAACAACAACATAACTGATTCACTTTGTTGTGTACCTGAAAGTAACACAACATTGTAATCAACTGTACTCTAATAAAAATTTTTACAAATAAATTCACATCTTAAATATTTCTTATCTTCAGATTTAATACCAATTCTTTAAGACTCTGTTCTAGACTTCAATATAATTATCCAATGACACTTCTGGGAAACGATTCCAACAATGGTGTTCTCTGAACTGAACTCCTATGTCTAAAAAATAACTTCAGGATTCAAGTAAACAGAGCTAGAGTAGGAGGTAAAGAAAATATTATGTGTCAAGCACTTGAAAACTATTAATGCCTTACAGTTCACTCTAGCAACATCCCTACAAATTATCTCTGGTTGTTGATGGTGAAACTAACATTCAGACTGTGCTATGCACTTCCTTCTGCAAGCAGGTGTATGGAGTAAAAGAGCTTAGGATTTGGAATCAAACACCTCTAGCTTTCAATCCCATTCTTTCTCTATCTACACCATGTTTCCAGGGAAAAGAACTTGTCTTAGTTATTCCTTTACCTCCAGCACCTAATAGATCAAATGATTCAGAAGAGATGTATAATCAATATTGAAGAAAAAAGAATGGAAGAAAATTTCATAATGTAGCAACTCTGAGCTCATTTTTAGAAAAGAGTTCAGTGCATAATCGTTTATGAATTCAACACATAATTAGGAATTCATTTCTACATGTGTCCTGGAGATTTTTTAAGAAGGAACTATTGCTAATTAAAATGATCCAGAAAAAAATTAAGTCAAATCAATAATGGAAATTGCCCTATACTTCTCAAATTATCAAAAAATGAAAGGAGAGAAATAATTTTTACAGAGATGATATGACAGCAACTGCTAGTTGTTCCCCATTACTCGTTTTCTCATTTTTCTACTATGATAGAACTTTCTAATTTTAGCCAACCTGGAATAGCAATTACATTTCACTATTTTCCTCTTATCTAAGTATAGCCACAAGATTAAGTTCAGGCCAAGAGAATGAAAGAGAAAGTGATATGTGCAGTTTCTAGGATAAAGCCCTTAAAGGGATGGGATATGTCCTTTCTCCTACTTTCTCCATTCTGCTTTTGGAATGTAGATATGATGGAACATCATCTTAGACCATGAAGCTGAGGATACAGCACCTGTACTATAAATGATAAAGCAACCAGACAGAAGGAGCCTGGATCCAGTTCTGGAGCTAAGCATCCATGCCTGTCTACTACCACTTATCTTCAAACTACCAGATGAGAGAAACATAAGTTTCTATCTTGCATGCATGCTAAGTCGCTTCAGTCGCTATGAACTGTAGTCCACCAGGCTCTTCTGGCTATAGGATTCTCCATGCAAGAATACTGGAGCAGGTTGCCATGTCCTCCTCCAGGGGATCTTCATGACTGAGGGATCAAACCCGCATCTCTTGAGTCTCCTGCTTTGGCAGACAGGTTCTTTACTACTGGTGCCACCTAGGAAGCCCTCTATCTTGCATAAGCCTCTGTTATTCAGGGTCCCTGTACATACCACCAAACCCAAATGCTCATTAATGCACATGGAGCCCACGGTGTCAGGGTTCTTGTTGACTGGCTCATTTCTCTTCCAGTCTCAGGATTTCTTTCCTTCTAATAAGATGGAAGCCATGAAATCATTCACTGTGAATCAAAAATCAGTTTACGTCTTTAGCTGGGCAAGATGACTGTTGGAAGTACTCCTAAATTCACTAAAACATTTCTCTTCAAAAACTGGAATGTCATTTTAGTCAAATGGCTTTCTTTCTTTTCCGTGTGGCTAAAACAAAATATGCCAAAATATGTATCACATCCAATACTCATTTTGAAAAAAGGGAGATCAAATGGCATATCTTCATCTGTCTGCCTTTCTTTCACTTTCTCTCTTTCTCCTTCTCTTTCTCACTGTCTTTCTTATTTTAAATTTATAGAAGACCTAGGATTTGTGAACTAAGCTGGCCAATGTCGAAAAAAAATTTGTCACTTTGCCAAACAACCAGGGGTTAGGCATATCCAATATCCCACATCAAGTAAGATTGTCTTCATATATTCTTTTAAACCTACTCTAGCTTTCAGTCTAGGCTTCATATATATTAAATCTTTTAGTAGAAATAAAACTCAGCTGCATGCTAATATGCCTACTTGCTGAGCATTTTGGCTCCTACTTTATTGAAAAATTCAATAAAATAACTCCCTGTCATGTCTTTCTATTACAGTATTGGAGTACTGCAACCTATTGATACAAGTAATTCACTTAATCCCACTAGAGCTTGGTTTTTTGACCTATGAAGTGAGGATAGTAAGTGTACTTGACTCAGGATTGTAACATGAAACACCAATCAAGCACCTAGCAGAGTGTCTGGCACATTATAGGAGCTACGTAAACATCAGTTGTTATTTAAATTATTATTGCAATTGTTATTTTCTTCAGACATTTACAGCTTCGGAGCTCTAAAAATTTGATCTCCTTCTTGTAGGAAGATGATATTCTTTGCATACCATCTGTTCTAGCTATTTAATACAAGTTTATTCTGATACCATCTGTTCTAGCTATTTAATACAAGTTTATTCTGAACAATGTATATATTTGCAAGGTAACTGGACAGGGTCTAGATTTAGCTTACATCTATAAAATAGAAAGAACTAATAGTGTGAAGTAAACATCTCAGCTTTTTCATTTTAGCTACTTGAAATTCACACCAAATGTACTTGGGTACTCACTTGATTACTATCTATTTTGTTCATTAACAAAATACCTTACATTATTAATAAAATTGTATTACTACTATATTTTGCATAATTCTAGAAGACAATTCAAGGAAATATTAAAATTCCCTGTGGCTTTTCACAATAATGATAGGGTAAATGTTCATATATATGCATATATATATATATATATATATGATGTGTGAGTGTATGTTTTTCTAGTAAGTAGTATGACTTTGAAGAAAAACAAGAATATTCATCTTTTGTATCACTGACAACTACAATGCCAAATTAAAATGTAAAAATTACATAATGCTAAAATTCACTGGAACTTCACTTTTTAAAGGCATGTACCAAATAAGAATGAGAAGGTGATGTAAGGCAGAAATATACATTTGTGAAACAGACATTGTCATACAGCACATTAATAATTGTACACTCTTAAATCAACTCTGGGATCAAAGAAGATCCCAGAGTTAGAAATTGTTTCTAACTAAATAACAATGCTCCCTCCATCTTCATTTTGTACCTACAAAAAGATTATATAGTATTTCCTCTGCAGGTTAGCCACATTCATTTAGCACTCTATAATTCCCCTCCCCCACACTTATACGCTTTCCACCCCATCCAAGACAAACCAAGAAAAGAATAAATTCCCTTAGGTGAAAAAAATAAAATAAAATTTAACCTTAAGTTCTGATTGTTTCTTTTAAAGTGCTGAACTACAGCCATTTTGCTTAATTTCTTTTCAAATCATTTGTATTTGAGTATGGCTAACACATGATGCTTACAATATAAAAAGACAAAATACCAGATTTTAATAATCCTTAGGTGGCTGTATGCAAAGCAGATGCTCTATTATGCTTTCCAGATGCTAGCTGTAAGCACAATTAATTAAAGACAGTGCTTACATATCATTTTAGGACATTTCAGCACATAGTTAAAACTGCGTTAGAGAAAAGGGAGAATGAACAAAAGCCAGGACTACTTAACTGCAAAGAGAACTGCCAAGAAAGATTAAGTTCACATATATTATGCCAACAATAGGCAGAACAAGAAAGCAACTGTAACCAAACTTAGAAGTGCTTGCTTAGTGCACTGTGACAACACTAAGAACGATACAATACCAACTTTGTTCACAGCTTTACACTCTTCATGCCCTTGGCAAGATTTCAATCCAGTTATTAGTTAGTTCCAGAAATCTTCAGACAATCAAAAATGCCAATCTACACTTGGAATACAACAACCTGATAAAACTCAGATTGAGTAATTTCTATCTAATTTGCCAGAGAAGACAGTTTTTACATTTTAAACAATGCTGTTTGTTTTCTGTTTCTATACTGCTTCCGTATACAGTATGCTCATCAGTCTCTTTTAATGAGAATTGCCTTGTCTTTTGTGTGCTCTGCAAATTATCTCCAATATTTATTTCAACTCAGTGAGCTCTGACTGCCCATTAGGTACTGGGGAGACAAGGAGAAAGTAACTAGAGGTACAGGCTTTCTTCAGAGACTCTCAAAGTGTCATCATCAAATTCGGTTCCCAACTTACCAACACCCCTAGTTAAATGACCTAAGCAAAGTTTACCTCAAACCCACTGTACTGAGTTTACCTCAGTTGTCACAATCCCTATGACACTCAATACCCAGTAGTGTTTTCTCAAGGCAGAGAACACAAATACTTTGTTAATGCATAAACACAGAAGAATACTTCCTTCAGATCAACCAAGTGACATAGATGAATCACTCATTGTATAGTGTTAGCTCCTTACAAACAAAACTCAGGTAATCAGAAATGGAAAATAAAATATGCAAAATGACTCACTAACCACCTTTTTTGCTGACTTTCACGCTTGGGTTTCCCTAGGAATATGTTACACTTTCTAAACTGCAGTAGAAGGAGACACCCATTTATTTTACTTTAAATATGACTTACAGATATTTCAATTTGTTTTTCTTGGTCAATTTCAATGTGACTGTCTGTATAAATATGGAGCAAAATTGAACACAGAACTTAGATTGTCTGATTAATGTCAAATTTTGTAAAACTGTTAGTATTTAGTTTTTGACCTACAAAATGACAGTTTCATGTAGTTCCACCTATAAAATTCTGCTTTATGACTTAAACATACAGTTTCATAAAATCAGTCACCTGAAAATTTTTATATTTAATTCAATAGGCTTTGAATATTTATGCAATTGATTGATATTTCATTTTAAAAAACAGCAAGAGACAGATGGAAAATACATAAAAAGTAAGGTTATACTCTCCTCTGAAGTGAAAGTAAACCCATATGATTCATTCAAGAAAGCATTGTCTTCTAAAATACAAGATGATACTTGCATTAAAAAACAAAAAGAATCCCCCACCCCCACCCCACAATGGTATAGGGATGACAGGCAGGAGGGAATAAAATAAAGTGTTGTGTACTGAACTGTCCCCTCTTAGGGACTAAATTTTAACTAAGTCCATAGCTTCATCCCCTCTTAACTCAATTACCACTGAAAAGGAACTACACAAAAACACACACACAAAAAATAGTCACTTGAAGTTAGTGACTTCAAGTCACTTCAAGCCTCAGCACCACACGGCAGCAAAAGTGAATTCCCCTTTTAAGTTCACAAGGCATCATCCTCCAGCTGGGTATCCAAATACACCTGACTAAAGGGCTCACCTGAACATACCTGTAGTTTGAGCATAAACAGATAAATAGAAGATTCATCAATCAGAAGAACAATAAAAACTATCCAGGAGAGACGAGGTCAGAAATGCAATTATTTCTCTGGCAAGACCATACAAATATTATTGATCAGGCTTCCCTAACTGCTTAGGTTTTGCTTGGAGGTGATCGTGGCTGTTCACAAGTACTGTTGAGAGGACTTCTGGGTTCAGCACCTTGGCCTTTAAAAAAAGCAGAAGCAAGTTATTCTATTAGTGTGCACACCTAAAGATGTTTTCCACCCTGTGAAGTGCGTGTATCACTTTAGTCCTGTCCGACTCTTTGTGACCCTGTGGATTGTAGCCTGCCAGGATTTCTGTCCATGGGACTTTCCAAGCAAGAATACTGGAATGGGTTGTCATGTCCTCCTCCAGGAGATCTTCCCGACCCAGGAATAAAATTCATATCTCTTACATCACCTGCATTGGCAGGAGAGTTCTTTACCACTAACATCTCCTGGGAAGCCCCTTCCATTCTGTAAAGTGCTTTGCAAAAATTGATGATCTATGTTATATAGTTCTCTGATTATAAATTTATTCCAGATTTCTACTGCAATACAGCTGACATTTGGTAGCACGATCAGTAGTTTGCAAGCGTCCAGTTGTCCCATGGGGTCGCAAAGAGTCAGAAACGACTGAGCGAGTAAACTGAACTGACTGAGTTGTCCCTTGCTGCTGCTGCTGCTGCTAAGTCGCTTCAGTCGTGTCCAACTCTGTGCGACCCCATCGACGGCAGCCCACCAGGCTCCCCCGTCCCTGGGATTCTCCAGGCAAGAACAGTGGAGTGGGTTGCTATTTCCTTCTCCAATACATGAAAGTGAAAAGTGAAAGTGAAGTCGCTCAGTCATGTCCGACTCTTCACAACCCCATGGACTGCAGCCTACCAGGCTCCTCCGCCCATGGGATTTTCCAGGCAAGAGTACTGGAGTAGGTTGCCATTGCCTTCTCCAGAGTTGTCCCTTAGGGTTAGAAAAAAGAACCCTAAGGCTAGATCAAATCCTTTCAGCTAACCCATTAACACTCATCACTTTCAGGCTTTCTCTAGTTCATTTGTTTATTTTTCTTGTTTATTGTCTCTCTTCCTCTCCTAAAAGGTAAATTCCATGTGGCCCTGGTCTGTCTCATTCATTGATGGCTCTTTATCTCAAGTGGCCAAATAATATCAGACACTTAGGAGAGAATAAATATTGCTGAATTAACTGAGTAGCAAAAAGTATGTACTAACACAAGTAATACTATCTATCCACATGAAAACACTGAGTGATTTCCTGTTTGTACTTATTATTTTTTCCCTTCCTAATACTGTTTCCACAAATTTTACAAATTTTCAGACATTTGTCCCAATTTTAAGCTGGGTTATGGGTAACAGAAAAATATTTATAAACTACTTTGAATTTCTGCCATAAAGCATCCGACCCCATGGACTATACAGTACATGGCATTCTCCAGGCCAGAATACTGGAGTGGGTAGCCTTTCCCTTCTCCAGGGGATCTTTCCAACACAGGAATCAAACTGGAATCTCCTGCATTGCAGGCAGATTTTTTACCAACTGAGCCACAAGGGAAGCCCAAGAATCCTGGAGTGGATAGGCTATCCCTTCTCTAGTAGATCTTTCTGACCTAGGAACTGGGATCTCCTGCATTGCAGGCAGATTCTTTACCAACTGAGCTATGAGGGAAGCTCATATGTAAAAGAAAGAGGACCTATATCATTGACAGAATATGCCCTTTTGTTCATTCATGTATAAATCAAAATTTACTGGGTCTCCACAGGGTGATACACACTTTAACATAAATTATCTAATCCTTATTAGATCCTGGGCTTTCCTGGTAGCTCAGCTGATAAAAAATCCTCCTGCCATGCAGGAGACCAGGTTCAATTTCTGGGTTGGGAAGATCCCCTGGAGAAGGGATAGGCTACCCACTCCAGTATTCTTGGGCTTCCCTGGTGGCTCATATGATAAAGAATCTGCCTGCAATATGGGAGACCTGGGTTCAATCCCTGGGTTGGGAAGATCCCCTGGAGGAGGGCATGGCAACCCATTCCAGTATTCTTGCCTGCAGAATCTCCATGGACAGAGGAGTCTGGTGGGCTACAGTCCACAGGGTCACAAGGAGTTGGACAGGACTGAGCGACTAAGAACACTAGATCCTGTAGTAGACAGTATTCTTCTATGTTTAGAGATTAGAAGCAAGACATACTGATTGAGCTAGGATTTGAACTTACTCTAATTCAGTATTTTGTCAAAGCTTTGTTTTCTTGTTTCTACTTTTCCATCCCAACAGACATATTAATGCTGTGTTATTTTTCCATCTGCAGAGGGAACATTACTCATGGCAATGGGAAAGACTCATTCATAGAGAGATCTACTCTTTCACTTTCATGGCATCCAGGGCTTTACCCCATTCATCTTGGGACAGCTCTGCTCATCCTGGAAGAAGGTGCACCCACCACGCTGGCTTTGCATCCTCAACAGATGCTTGGCTTTTCCTTGATTAGCTCGAGGAAGAAAATGCCTGCACTCTCCAGAACCACATATTTACAGTGAAAGTAGATGCCCAGAGAGAGGTAGGTGCAGGAGGCCTGCAGATGCTGGTTGATAAGGCAGTGCACCTCAGTGGAATAATTCTGACAAGTCTGGGAGCTTATGGTTGGTTGGCAAAAAGAGCTAACCACAAACAACGTTGTTGCTTGGTCCCTAAAGCAGGTAATGGTCAAGGTGATATGGAATTTGTGGCCAGAGAGGATATTGGAGGGCAGAGGGAGGCTGGAAGAAGGGAAGACCCCATCTGTTCCAACCAAACACTGTTGAGGCAAGAGCCAGATCCACAGGGCAGGACCACTGGAAGCGTGCCTCCAGAGCTTTAGCAGATTTTAAAACATGTCACCAGGCCAGTCCATCTTAAGTGAGAAATCAATTTTTGAAGAACTCCTTTTTCTGGAAATAAAAACAGTTTGGAATTTAGAAATAAAATCTTCCCAGGAATAGAGCAAGATTTAGCACATTTCATATACATCTATTGAAAAGGGAAATTAAGGAGAAAAAGATTATGAGTTTTCATAAAGATTTTCATGATTTCAAACTTCCTTTTATATTCTATAAGTTATCATTGGTCATGGTTTCAAATCTACCATTATCTAAGTCAAAATGAACAGCTTTGTTGAGATCTAGTTCATGTATTCTGGAACTCACTCGTGTAAAATGTACAATTCAATCATTTGAATATAGTCACACTATTACACACCCACCACTACAATCATTTTTAGGATATTTTCATCACCCCCAAGAGTCTCATACCTATTAGCAGTCACTCTCCATTTTCCTTCAAGTCCCTCAGCCCTAGGCAATCACTAATCTAATTTATATCCCTATCAGACCTTTTTAATGGAACTATTTCAAAAGTTAAATCAATGAATGGATTTAAATTACACAACTAAAGTATATACAAGTTTGATAAGTAAGATTTTAATCATTTATTGAATACTCATAAATGAAAGTATCAAAGATGTTTAAGAAATAAATGTGATCAGCACATATATATGTATCATATTCCATAGTGCTGAGACCATAAAAGAGAGTGACATGCTGTCTATTCACAATTAATTTGAGGAAATAGGACATGGATAATGAGGGAGCACGGGTGAAGTATTAGACAAGAACTCCAAGTCGTGAATTCTACGGGCATCAGAGGAGGAGGGTATCTTTGGTGACTGAGAAAAGCAAGGAAGAAAAAATCACCAGGCCATATAGCATGGGCAGAACTGAGATTAACAAAGAGAACTGGAACAGAAATTTAAATTTTCAGCTACAGGTGAAGCCTATGGCTTTCTTTATAATGCAAAAATTCCCAAAGAAGTCACCCCAAACACACTGAGTTATCATTTTCAAATATATCTTAATGAGTATTAAATGGATCCACCCTCCATGCATTTTGAGCAATCCATTCTTTAAAGTAAAAGATATGTGAACATCTTGTTTTTTTTTTCTCATTATAAAATGTCTAATTTCCTGTAAGAATCAGGTTGTTATTTCTGAGATCAAGAAAAATAAATATGGAAAAACTGCAGAAAGAAACAAAAAAGACAATTCTAATATTGCAGAGAGAACTGGGTTCTTTAGGAATAGTAAGTTATATGCAGAGTACATCATGAGAAATGCTGGGCTGGAAGAAGCACAAGCTGCAATCAAGATTGCCGGGAGAAATATCAATAACCTCAGATATGCAGATGACACCACCCTTATGGCAGAAAGGGAAGAGGAACTAAAAAGCCTCTTGAAAGTGAAAGTGGAGAATGAAAAAGTTGGCTTAAAGCTCAACATTCAGAAAACGAAGATCATGGCATCTGGTCCCATCACTTCATGGGAAATAGATGGGGAAACAGTAGGAACAGTGTCAGACTTTATTTTTGGGGCTTCAAGATCACTGCAGATGGTGGCTGCAGTCATGAAATTAAAAGACGCTTACTCCTTGGAAGGAAAGTTATGACCAACCTAGATAGCATATTCAAAAGCAGAGACATTACTTTGCCAACAAAGGTCCGTCTAGTCAAGGCTATGGTTTTTCCAGTGGTCATGTATGGATGTGAGAGTTGGACTGTGAAGAAAGCTGAGCCCCGAAGAATTGATGCTTTTCAACTGTGGTGTTGGAGAAGACTCTTGAGAGTCCCTTGGACTGCAAGGAGATCCAACCAGTCCATTCTAAAGGAGATCAGTCCTGGGTGTTCTTTGGAAGGAATGATGCTAAAGCTGAAACTCCAGTACTTTGGACACCTCGTGTGAAGAGTTGATTCATTGGAAAAGACTCTGATGCTGGGAGGAATTGGGGGCAGGAGGAAAAGGGGACGACAGAGGATGAGATGGCTGGATGGCATCACCAACTCGATGGACATGAGTTTGAGTGAACTCCAGGAGTTGGTGATGGACAGGGAGGCCTGACGTGCTGCGATTCATGGGGTCACAGAGTCAGACACGACTGAGCTACTGAACTGAACTGAATTGTGTTAAGATTGTGAGATTTACACTTGTTAAACTTAAACTTCATGCTAATCTGTCTTTGCTAGATTAGTGTCTTCAAGGGGGTCCACTAAACACACTCTCTTTCCTGCCTAGATTCTGAATCAACTGGACAGTAAGGCAGGGAATAAGGTTGATAAAAACCATAATATGACCTTTATTACTGAGAGCTGGGTTGGAAGATACAGTGTATATGTGCAGGCAAAGGTGATACTGAGCTCTAGAATTAAAACCCCCAGATGGGCAGGAAGAGCCTGTGCTCCCCAAAAGGGCATTTCCACCCCATTGTGTCTCAGCAGGCTTTAGTATTTTGAGTAACTGGGAAATTAAAACCAAGACTTTGACTTCTCTGATATGAAGAAGCTAAGTCCTGCTCTCTGCCTACAGTTCAGTCAATAGGAATAGAGTGCAGCTGAGTGAAGCCTGCCCGGTTCTTTCTTCCACTGTAACAGGTATTTTGATCTGTCTGCCCATGGGCAGTGATTCCAGTGTCAAACTTGAGCACACATCAGAATCACTTGTTAAAACACAGATTGTTGGGTTCCATGCACAGCATTGGGCTTTCCAGGTGGCTGCTAGTGGTAAAGAATCTGCCTGCCAATGCAGGAGATCTAAGAGACACAGATTCCATCCCTGGGTGGGGAAGATCCCCTGGAGGAGGGCTTGGTAGCCCACTCCAGTCTTCTTGCCTGGAGAATCCCATGGACAGAGGAGCCTAATGGGCTATGATCCATGGGGTTGCAAAGAGTTGGACACGACTGAAGCGATTTAGTACAGGCACGCTTGCACAGCATTATTGATTTGCATTTCAGATGACTGCCCAGGTGATGCTGATGCTGCTGGTTGGTTGGGGAGGGGAGAAGGCTGCCCTGCACTTTGAGACCCACTGGCACAGAAAGTGGTAAACAGCATTCCAATTCAATCACGGTTGGGCACAGGGGCTGGCACATTTGTTGTATTGAATATTGTTGATTGAATATTAATATGTTGCTTGATTCCATGCCAACTAACATGTGAAAATAACTTTTGAAAAAATTTTTGTAAGTTGAATTTCCACTCTTTTTTTTTTTTTCAACAGAGGATTTGGTATATCCATTGCACAAATAATGGAAAAACTGAGAATTCAGGGATTAGCAACCACAAGAAGCCATTACACTTTTTTTTTTTTTCAGTGTCTCTTTTGCTGTCTCGTACACCGGGTTATTGTTACCATCTTTCTAAATTCCATATATATGCGTTAGTATACTGTATTGATGTTTTTCCTTCTGGCTTACTTCACTCTGTATAATAGGCTCCAGTTTCATCCACCTCATTAGAATTGATTCAAATGTATTCTTTTTAATGGCTGAGTAATACTCCATTGTGTATATGTACCACAGCTTTCTTTATCCATTCATCTGCTGATGGACATCTAGGTTGCTTCCATGTCCTGGCTATTATAAACAGTGCTGCGATGAACATTGGGGTACACGTGTCTCTTTCCCTTCTGGTTTCCTCAGTGTGTATGCCTAGCTGGATCATAAGGCAGTTCTATTTCCAGTTTTTTAAGGAATCTCCACACTGTTCTCCATAGTGGCTGTACTAGTTTGCATTCCCACCAACAGTGTAAGAGTGTTCCCTTTTCTCCACACCCTCTCCAGCATTTATTATTTGTAGACTTTTGGATCGCAGCCATTCTGACTGGTGTGAAATGGTACCTCATAGTGGTTTTGATTTGCATTTCTCTGATAATGATCCACTCATTTTTAAAACTAAACTTCATATTGTCTTCATTTGAAGTTCTTAATTCTGATTCACCATTTTCCAGGGAAGACTGGATGTGAATTAGGAAAGACTTGAAGCTATGATGCTGCAAACATGCCTATTTTTGTACAATTTCCTTCTGAAAGTACCAGAAATTCTCCCCAAAAGGGCATTTCCATCCCACTGTGTCTCAGGGGGATTTAGTAGTTTGAGTAACTGGGAAATTAAAACCAAGAGTTTGACTTTTCTGATATGACTGTAAACATGAGAAGGCTTACTTATCTTTTCTTATCAGGCAATTCCTTCTATTAATATGTAGGCTCACTCATGCTATAGATAAATCTTTCACTTAACGTTTCTAAATTACATTCAGATTTTTCAACAATTCAGAGAAAACGTTCATTCTCTGTCTTGCAATGAATTTGAACAAAAAATTAATTTTAGATCATATTAAATTAAAGGTGATCTAGCTAACAATACTGCACATATTTCAGATCCTAAATAAAAGAAACCAGAACTTTTACAGGAGAAAATGGTTATAATTGCAACATGAATCCAGAACCCAGAAGTTATACCATAACTGAACAGGATTTTATAGAATTATAGAAGCTCACTTGAAAGAATTCTTAAAAGAACTTTGTGTAGAGTCGGTATAAATTGAATTCTATGAGCCACTCCTTGACTGCCCCCTACTGGCTAAATTTCAGCGTGCTGATGAGAGTATACTATTTAGTCTTCAGATTTTACAGAAAACATTTGCACTGAGTTTTGTATAGGTTTTTGGATTTTATAGAAGGCTTGTGTGATCCGGATTTCCTGTATTTCTGTAGAACCAAAAGAGATTTACTTAGCCAACATTTAATCCTTGATGATACATATCTTGACATTTCATTTGTACTAGTCGACTTGTCTACAGGGTTTTCAATAATGATAATGATAAGGGGGGTTCAATAATGATAATGATAGCAGGTCAAGAAGCAGGTCAAGAAGAAACAGTTAGAACAGGACATAGAACAACAGACTGGATCCAAATAGGAAAACGATTACATCAAGGCTCTATATTGTCATCCTGCTTATTTGACTTGTATGTAGAGTACATCATGCAAAATGCCAGGCTGGATGACGCACAAGCTGGAATCAAGATTGCTAGGAGAAATATCAATGACCTCAGATAGAAGATGACACCACCCTTATGGCAGAAAGTGAAGAACTAAAGAGCCTCTTGATGAAAGTGAAAGAGGAGAGTGAAAAGGTTGGCTTAAAACTCAACATTCAGAAAACTAAGATTATGGCATCTAGTCCCATCACTTCATGGCAAGTAGATGAGGAAACAGTGGAAATAGAGATTTTATTTTCTTGGGCTCCAAAATCACTGCAGATGGTGACTGTAGCCATGAAATTAAAAGACACTTGCTCCTTGGAAGAAAAGCTATGACAAACCTGAACAGCATATTAAAAAGCAGAGACATTACTTTGCCAACAAAGGTCCGTCTAGTCAAGGCTATGGTTTTTCCACTGGTCATGTATGGATGTGAGAGTTGGACTATGATGAAAACTGAGCGCCGAAGAATTGATGCTTTTGAACTGTGGTGTTGGAGAAGACTCTTGAGAGTCTCTAGGACTACAAGGAGATCCAATCAGTCCATCCTAAAGGCAATGAGTCCTGAATATTCATTGGAAGGAATGATCTTGAAGCTGAAACTCCAGTACTTTGGCCACCTGGTGCAAAGATCTGACTCATTTGAAAAGACCCTGATGCTGGGAGAGATTGAGGGCAGGAGGAGAAGGGGAGGACAGAGGATGAGATGGTTGGATGGCATCACCGACTCAATGGACATGAGTTTGAGTAAGCTCTGGGAGTTAGTGATGGACAGGGAGGCTTGGCGTGCTGCAGTCCACAGGGTCGCAAAAGACTGAACAATTGAACTAAACTGAACTGAATGATAGCACTGCACTCAGGGATGTTCACAGACAAGAAATTCAGTGAGAAAGTCGTTCTTATGCTTTAAGAAATGGCATGATTTTCTGAATGCAGAGGCTGTCACAAGACTATAGAGCTAATTTTTGGTAACTAATGCTTTGCATATTATTTTATTATTTTAGCCCTCAGTTTATTTACACTTATCATCTAAATATGGACTAGTGAAAAAATGTATTGGAAACTAAGTTGCTTTTTACAGTTTAAAGGAATGGCAGTGAGATGATGTCTCTTTAAAGTTTGGGGGATGGCAGATGTGGGGGTTAAGTTTAAATAGTTAATATGGATTTAGTTTTTAAAGGTCTTAAGTGGAAAACCGTATTTCTGGTATCCTGAATTTCTTAGCCTGTGACCTGAGGGTAAACAGTTTAGGTATAGATAACGTTTTATAAGCCAAGCCCATTTGTCTCCCTTGTTCGCTTGTCACAAGAATTAAAACAGAAGGGCTGATTTAGCTTCCAAGAGAGGAAGTTGCTAGGACAAAGTTGCAACCCTACCCATTATGGGCAAGGTGTTTTTGCAGAATAAAAATCCAAGATTGTACAAACTGTACAAACTTTACAATTGCATTGTAAACTTGAGGGTCTAAGATCATGTAAGTTAACTTTATTTTCTCTGAATCTAAATAAATCTGAGCCACATCACACTGAATGTCCAGACTGCAGTTTTAGTCATTATTATTCTGGGGCTTCTCCCACCCTAGGTTCAGGTGAAGATCCCAGTAATCTTGTATACAGCAAAATAATGCGAACGGCACCTTCAGCTAATCCATGCTCTCAGCTTGCCCTGACTCAGCCAGCAACCACGTCCATGCGTGCTGCCATCACCCTGCCACACTGTTGGGAGGAGATGCAGGTCTGCACTGCTCCCAGAACCGGCAACCTTCCTGCCCCCTAGTCTGGGAGAATCACTACTCTCAACACTTCCCAGTCACCTCTCTCCTGCCCTTTCTGGGTCACCCATCATAATCTCCTTAATGAGTTCAGGTTATCATTTCAGCCAGGGTAAAGGATTATCTCCCAATAATTTCTGCTGGAAGGCTTCCCAAAAGACCTCCCTGGAGTCAGAAGTGGAGGCAGGAAAAACAATGTAGCGAATAAGTAGATCCTTTCCGATTCTTCCACAGAAGTCAAGTTAAAAGTAGTATTGCAACATCAGTAAATTATTCTGAAAAATTAGGGAGGAAGGAATAAAATGATAAAGATACAAGGTTTAAGATTTAGAATAAAATTTGGATAAAGGGCATCATTTCTTTGGGTCTTTGTAATTCATTGTTTAGCTTATTTATTTATTTCTGCTGCCATCTGCTGGTGTACAAGGATTCATAGTGCTCAGAACCAGTGGGAGAAAACTTATCCTTTAATTTATTGCAGGCTGAGCAGTTTGGTGAGGTTCAAGGATATAACTCTTCAGGGAATCATAATCATAAGATGTTAACAATAGAATGCTAGCAATGCTTTAAATATGAATCAAATTTTAGCATACTGGGGTAGAGGTCTATAGAAAGAGGAAAGAGATGAGGAAGTGGATATATAGAATGCCAGGGGTCAGTAGGTTGGAGTGAGAATGCTGCTAACAGTGGGAGATTTCATTAAATGTTGTGGATGAAGTGCTTCATAGGGTCTTCTGAACTCCTGTAGTTACTCTTGAAGTTACAGAAGATAAAGTAATCGTAGGATATATCTGAACCACAAAATACATGTTCCACCGAAGGCTTGTTCATCTCCTGCCCATTTTCCTGCTTACCATCTAGAGTCGATGAAATTTTATCTTTTTAAAGAAAATCTGGACAACAGCAGGTGGTATAAAATCTCTCATATACCACCAGGACAAGTTAATGTATTCTGTGGTCTGAAAATTAAATTCCATGCTACATGTGATAATCTGAATATGCAAGGCCGCCTTGATGTCAATCAGTGTTTAGATTCAAATTAAAATACTAGAAGGTTTTCATACAAAATCAAAACAAAGAAACAAGGAATTCTTCAGAGAAGCATGTTGTATATGTCCTTGACCATTTATGGGTCAAAACCCAGACTATAAAAAGATTTCTTACGATCCTGGATTCAGCAAGGGCTAAAATATCTGCTGACAGAACAGTATTATGGGAGGCCAAGTGCCCATGAGTGTCATCAGTGGTGCTTTTGAGAGATTTCAATTCCACAAAAGGAATCAGCTGCTGCTGCTGTTGTGTAACAGGTTAGCCAACTGTCTCCACATCACAAATGGAGAGGTTTCTGAGAGCATGATGGAGTTGTGCATCTAGAGTTGCACAACTTCATAAACTCGTTCAACATTGCTACCTGAGTGAGTTAAGTGGGGGTATTTAGAGAATATAGCCAATGAACTCTGGATTAGTCAATGTTTTTGCTCACAAATGACTCCCAACTTGGACTAACTTAAAATAGGAATTTGTTGGTTAACAGAATTCAGCTGAAGTTTATGTAGATAAATCACAGGAAGATCAGAGATCTGGCTGGGACTTGCTGCTGCTAAGTCACTTCAGTCATGTCCGACTCTGTGCAACCCCATAGATGGCAGCCCACCAGGCTCCCCTGTCCCTGGGATTCTCCAGGCAAGAACAGTGGAGTAGGCTGCCATTTCCTTCTCCAATGCATGAAAGTGAAAAGTGAAAGTGAAGTCTCTCAGTCATGTCTGACCCTCAGTGACCACATGGACTGCAGCCTTCCAGGCTCCTCCATCCATTGGATTTTCCAGGCAAGAGTACTGGAGTGGGGTGCCATTGCTTTCTCCAGCTGGGACTTCGCAACAGCTAAAATAATGGTCTTCCCAAGGTGCTTTCTGGCTTCCCTGGTGGCTCACTGATAAAGAATCCACCTGCAATGCAGGAGATGCAGGTTTGATCCCTGGGTGGGGAAGATCCTTTGGAGAAGAAAATGGAAATCCACTCCAGTATTCCTGCCTGGGAAAGCCCATGGACAGAGGAGCCTGGCAGCTATAGTCCATGGGGTCACAAAGAGTTGGACATGATGAGCAACTAAACATCAACAACAGCCGGGTGCTTTCAGCATTCATCAGCTGCGCTTCCCGATTCATAACAGCTTCATCTCTAGTGTAGATCTTTCCCCACAAAAGGCATATGTCCTCTAACAGCTTCCTAGATTCCCATGACCACCATGCCTGCCACTTAAAACTCTTAGGAAAGACTATTCCCTGGCTTGAATCAGGAGCCCATTGATGAATGAACCAGCTGAGGGCACAGGTAACATGGAGTAACAGTTAAATCCTGATTGCACAGATGTGTTTCTGATATGCACTCTGGAATCTTGGATAATCTACTCAACTTCTCTGTGTGTCAGTTTTCTCATCTGTCAAGTGGGGATATAATAATAACTCATTTAGAAGTTTGTACTGATAATTAAAAGGGACCTTACTGTGGGAATTTTAAAAAGCAATAAAGGGTTGAAAACTATGTCTGACACAAAATAAGCACCATTTAAGTGATTGTTTTCCCTCTAAAACAGCAATTCTCAATCTTCATCATACATTAGAATCATTAGGAAACTTTAAAATATTCTTGACAACTTTGTCTCAACCCCAGATAATTGATTTGGGAGTATGGCCCAGCATCGTGATTTTTAATATCAGAAAATTCTGTGTGCATCCAGGATCAAGTACTTCTGCAGTACGTTATAAGCTCCATAGATGGATGGACTTTCTATCCACAATTAAATCTTCAGTGCTTAAAAACCATACCTGGCACACGAAAGACACTCAAAAGTATTTGTTGAATAAAATAATGAAGCAACTATAGAAACTGATACATCTAGTTGAATTAAGGCCAGTGTGTGTGTGTGCATGTGCGCATGCATGCACAGATGCAAGTGTGTGCTCATGCATATACACACACACACACACTACAATTAGAAAGACTACTAGGCCTGCTAAAGATTGCAATATTCTGTACAACACAACTGCAAATCTAAATGCTATTCAAAATATGCAGGCAAATATCACTTCCCTCATGTTTTCAAAATAGGCACAAATGTGTGCATAAATGCTATACAGCAGGGGTCCTCGACCCCCGGGATCTAATGCCTGATGATTTGGGCTGGAGCTGATGTAATAATAACAGAAATAAAGTGTTCAATAAATGTAATGTGCTTGAATCATCCCTAAACCACCCCCTTGTCCGGTCTGTGGAAAAATTGCCTTCCACGAAACCAGTCCTTGGTGCCAAAACGGTTGGGGACCACCGCACAGCATGTCTTCCGTTTCAAACCTTTCAGTGACTTGCAATTGCATTTTTAAAAAGTTACAGGCAATTCTCATTAGTTATCACGGATAGGTTCTACAGAGTCACCAGGAACAGTGAGTTAGTGAATATGGAACCATTCCTCCTAGGCAATAAACAGGCTTGGTTCCTACAAGCCTGTAGTCACATTTTCATTAACTGGCCACTACATTAACTTTGTTGTATGTGGGATTCTGTTTAAAATTTTTTTTTCTTTCATATGTATGTATGTGTATATATACATATATTTTCATTGACATTAAATTCACCATGAACAGCACTATAACTGTAACTGAACAAAGCTCATTTAACATTGACACATGTATTTTCTCTGCAACTCATGTCATAGCTTTCTTACCCATAGGAATACTAGATAGCACTTTAGCACTATTCTTGGAACCATTTTAAGCAGTGAAATCACCTACAGAAAAGCACAAAAATGTGGAAAAAATGATACTAAATGTCCTGTGAAAAGAATCACAGTCTGAGAGCTGAAGCAAGAAGACAGGGCGTTTGGTTCAGCCTCAACTGGGAACATACACATCAAATAACCCAAGTTTTTTGTGCCCCCCACCCCGTGCATATCCCATTATGACTGAAAAAGTACTGTGTGTATAAAAATTGATTTTGAGGGTGACAGGTTTCAGTTAGCAGGCAAATTCACAAATACAGAACCCATAAATAATGAGGATTAACTGTATTCAACATGATAAAGTCTAAAATCCTTAACCTGGAATTCATATCTCTCCATGAGCTGACTCTGTTTTGTTTTTCTAGCTTTAATTCCAGTTCTCCCCAGTGCTCCTCTCCTTGCTGTCCACCCCCTGTCAAGCTGAAATACCATTCCCCCCTACCCTGCATGGCCAGCCCTGCATTCTTCACTCCCCTGTTTCTATTGACTTTAGTCAAGATTTACCAGAAGCATGAATGTTCTCAGAAACTGCAAGGGGCAGAAAAGAAAGGTTATTCTCAATATACATGCATATGTTGGGATATTATCAACCCCAAACCTTTTTATATTAATTAGCTGCATTAAAAGCACCTTACTCTGATGAATTCAATGACAAACCAAATTGAAGGAGTCTGTGTGGGTAGAGACAGTAGAGAGAGTATTATTACATGACAAAGTGACTAGACAGCATCAAGTGCTGTGACCAGGCCAAATTTGATACAATAAATTTACCATGGCTTTGAAAGTTCATCATCAAATATTTCTCCATGTCCCACGAGATAAGGTCATGGTTGAAAATAACAATTTTGAGTTATTCCTTTTATCTATGAAATAAACTGTGGGCTAGAGGTACATAGAAATTGCATGATAAAATTCAATTCCAAGGATTGATTTTAAAAAGCAAAACATGCAGAGAAGTCTGCCTTAAATGAAAACATTATTGTTCTGATGACTTGATTATGCTTCACATAACTTGGCCATACACATTTGAGATAAATATTACCTATATGAGGTGTGTATATATATATATGCGTGTGTGTGTGTGTATAAGTATATATATGGGTGTATGTACATATAAAGGTATTTATTTTTTTGTATATTTAAGACTAGTTATAACTCCCATTTGTGTGAATCATTTTACAAGTTGAAGAAAACCAAAAGTTAGGATGAAGGACCTGTAGTCCAGATGTGTGTGTCTTTACAGTTTCAGGATGAAGTACAAACAGTGAGTCTGGCTTTTACTTTCTTCAGTAAGCTATTTGGACATAACATGTGTGCTTTACTCATTAAGTCCTTATTGTCCTTAGCTTCTATTTTGGAATCTGCTGCCAGGAAATGGATTTCTAATTACCTTTGTGACCAATAAAGAAAGGTTTAGAAAACCAGATGTTAAGCTAGAAACTAGTTTCAGCACAAACAGCATGTATTTAAAGGTGAATTTTTCAAGTTTTCCACCTAGTCAATGTTGAAATGAAGTCATTCAAATTTGTCTTCAACAAGTGTGCACTTTATGTGCCTTGGTTGGTGAGGAAAGCAGTCAACCCTACACTGAGATGACATAGCGGTTTTCCTGTATACCAAACATCCTTGACTGTCCCCAAATAAATATTTCATAGCCTGCCTTTATCCTATATTCTTCTTAATTTAGTTCCTAAAATCAGGAAACAAAATAGGGATAATGCCATGAGAGCATGTCTAGCAACATGCTCTTATGGTATCTAAATCAATTCATTCTCCTAGTCTAGATCTTAAGGACAGTCTTAAGATCAAAGATTCATACATGGTAGGAGCTTGATCTGACTCCTTTTTAGCAGGACTGAACAAAAGAGATAACAAAACAGGAATCTTGAGGGTAGAGGCCAGGGTGCATCTCCACTCATGTTCATGATGTAGATTTGGGGTTACCCAATCTCTCGGTATTTGAGGAATACATTCATAAATTCTCATTAGACTAACAGTCAAGTACTTTGCTGTAGTCGTTGGCTTCATTATCCAATGGAACAGTCTAAAAGCAATGAACTCTTCACTGGCAAAAGAGTTCACTGAGAGGAAAGATCAGGAGCTACATCCCAACCATTATCTAACCAACTGCCTTCTGTTGACATTTCATCTCTGCATTCAGGTATACTTTGACTATCCTAAGTGGTTAAAAGAGAGCAAACAGGAGACCCAGAATTATATGCCATGCTGGGTACAAGTCCTGGAATGAGTTAAATGCTTATAAAAAAAGAATAAACCAAGAAATAGAAATTTTAAAATATTATAAAATACAGACATGACTCCTGAGTCATAAAACCAAAAATTAGTTTCTTGAAAAATAGAAAATATATAATGGATGGGCAAATATAATTAAGAAAAAAAGAGAAAGAAAAGAATTCACCACAGAAAACATTAGGAATAAGAAAGAAGACATAATTATACGTACAAATGAAAAATTTAGGAATCATGTTGCAGTCATCAGTAAATCCTTCTTGAGTAATTTCTTTATGCCAAGACCTAGTCTATACACTAGGGATAGAAGAGAAAATATGACTGAGCCCCTTGCTCTTGGATCCTACAGTCAAGATAGAGGAGTCAGACAAACTCAGAGAAATAGTGAATTGATGTTAGCCAGTGATGAGTACATGTAGATGATAAAACAAACTAATGTCTATGGCTGCTTTAGTTAGAGTGGGCAGTGGAGGCCTTTCTGAAGACGTGACATTTGAATTTAAACCTGAATAATAGTGATAGTCACACAGACAACAGCCTGTCAAAAGAACCTTCTGAGAAAAAGAAAGAGTAGTATCTAGTATCTGGATGACTTCCCCAGTGAGGACTTCACATTCTAGGAGTGCAGCCTCTGTGGTCCTGACAAGTTCAAGAAAAGACATGGAAGGAAGATGAATCATCCTGTGTTTATACTTAAAATTTCAGATAATAAATTTAACATATCCAGAAAACAAATTATTGTTCACATTTTCCTGCATACTCTGGATAAAGTTGTATATACCATCATCAAGAAAGCAAAGTAATGTTTGGGTGACTCCCTGGAAGCCAGTGTCCACAGGATAATGCAACCTCACGAGTAATGACACAACCAGCATTAAGCACACGGCATGAGGGAACTGCAAAGGCAAACTGATCAATATTGTGTCCACACAAACACGTTCCAAAGAGCTATGGTATTGTGACTAATGACAGTCTTGCTGCCTTTGTCTCATGGGGGAGACATGAAATTATTTGGAAACAGCACATTTGAGAAGAAAGAACACAAAAAAGATGATTCCTGGACCTTAAGAGAAAGAGGTGGGGTGTGGACACTATGAAGAATCTTCCCTTGCCCTGATTGGAAAATAAACAAATATATAAGTATGTCCTCTCTATCCATATTCATTGATAAATCATTCTACTTTATATGGGTCCTTATATGAATGTTGTAGTATTTTTTTTTTTTAACTAAATTGTTGAACAGGGGCCCTACAAAAATATTTTTGTTTTCTCAGGATCCTGCACACTGTAGGGGCAGTCCTTAATTTGATTGTTTTTTTCTTTTAAAAACAAATGAAGAGGGTCTCCACCTTTCTCTTCCACCTAAGGAAATATCATTTGTCCTCTACCTCCACCCCAGCGTGGCTTCCCTTGTGGCTCAGCTGGTAAAGAATCTGCCTGCAATGGGGGAGACCTAGGTTTGATCCCTGGGTCGGGAAGATCCCCTGGAGAAGGGAAAGGCTACCCAATCCAGTGTTCTGGCCTGGAGAATTCCATGGGCGGTATGTCCCGGAGGTCACAAAGATTCGGAAACCACTGAGTGACTTTCACTTTCACTTTCCTCTCCAGCTTAGCAGCACCAGAGTGATAGCACACCAAGAGGAAAGGAGAATGGAGAAAGGAAGGTAACAGACCAGATACTCACTCTTACAGCCCTGGATCCATGGATCTAACCTGAGACAGAGTGACTGAAAAGTTATGGAATTTAACTTGGATGGATTTAAAAGAGGTTGCTACCTTGAAGAAGAAAATTCGAGCAATTACTCAAAAATTAAATCATATAATTATACCTCTATTCTAGCATCTGCAGCCTCAGTGGGGATTCCTTGAAATTGCAGGTTTCTTTCTTTTGTATTCCATACACTAAATACCTAATTAAGTGAATAGCCAACATCAATTTGGATGACTTACCCAGATTAAATATAGAGTTTGTTTTGGACCTCTAGAGATAATTTACTTTTATTCCCCACAAAAATATTTTAAATAAACCAGATGTGTAGTTAGATGGACCCCTGAGAGCTAAAACACCTGTTGGGCAGACTAAAACTCTAAAGTACAACTGAAATCTTAAGGTAATTATGAAATACACAATTAGGGTAATCTTTACTATGATTTATCTTTGTATTCCTCATTATACTCAGCATAATTAAGGAAATGCTGGAGACTATTGGGCTTGATGGCTTATAAACATGAATATTTAAAAACGTTTGATACCAATATTCCTCATAACTTATGACATCATTCTTTTAACATGTAGATTGCTGATGATTCAGAATAAAATGTCCATTACAGTAGACCTAAGTATTTCAGATCTGGAAATATTTCTTCCATTCCATTGTGTCTACAAGTACACTTCCAAGAAATGGTTCAGAAAAGCCACTAAAGTAAAAGTAGTTTTTTTTCCCTAGGAAAGTGTCAAAATTTTGACTGTGAGATGTATACCACCATACCTAAGATATGATGATTTTATTATTCAAATCTAGGGTTGAGGTGCATATGTGCTAATTCACATGCTAAGTCACTTCAGTCGTGTCAGACTCTTTGTGACCCCATGGACTGTAGCCCACCAGGCTCCTCTGTCCATGGGATTCTCCAGGCAAGAATATGAAGTGGGTAGCCATTCCCTTCCCAACCCAGGGATTGAACTCTCATCTCCTACATCTCCTGCATTGGTGGCTGGATTTTTTACCACTAGTGCCACCTGGGAAGCATGTCTAACTAAAAGCAGACTGAAAGTGAAAGTGAAAGTCACTCAGTCCTGTCTGACTCATTGCAACCCCATGGACTGTACAGTTCATGGAATTCTCCAGGCCAGAATACTGGAGTGGGTGGCCTTTCCTTTCTCCAGGGGATCTTCCCAACCCAGGGATCAAACCCAGGTCTCCCGCATTGCAGATGGATTCTTTACCAGCTGAGCCACCAGGGAAGCCCAAGAATACTGGAGTGGGTAGCCTATCCCTTCTCCAGGGGATCTTCCTGACCCAGGAATGGAACCGGGGTCTCCTGCATTGCAGGCAGATTCTTTATGAACTGAGCTATGAGGGAAGCCTAAAAGCAGACTATACATGCTAAATACCTGTACTATTATCTGTATGTCTATATTAATTATTTAGCTACTCTTTTTTTTTTTTTTTTTTTGCTTTTCCATTTTCTCCTTTTATTTAAAGCTGTCACAATAGACTGGAAGTGCCAGGCAGCTCCATCTTCTCCCATCTTCCGAGGAGACGGAGCCCAGGGTTGGGTTCCACCGCAGGGAACGGTATGGCCAGCCTCTCACACCAGCGCCTGGAAAACCTCCAGCTTCTCCCGGTACAGGTGGTGAAACTGCTTGGCCAGGTAGTGGAAAGGGGCTTCATAGTTTTCCATCTCCTTCACGGATGTTTCAAAACATTCCAGGCCTTGGCCCAGTGCCCACGCCTGGGCCTGGGCCACATCCACCACTCGCCTGCCAGCCAGGTCTGTCTTGTTTCCCACTAGCACACCTGGGAGGGTGGTCCCTGGAATGTGAGACCGAGCCTTCTCCAGCCACTTGCTGCAGTTGGTGAAGGACTGCTCGTTGGTCACGTCGTAGACAAGACACAAGACATTGGGACTCTCCCACAGTTTATCCAGCATTTCAGAAAACAGCTCTTTGCCGGCCGAGTCAAAAATGAAGAGTTCCACACTGTCCCCCGTGTCAGGGACTGCCACTGTTTTCACCACCAGATCCACCCCTGTTGTCAGGGTGTAGTTCTTCTGGAAATGGGCCCCGTCGCTGCGGAAGAGCTGTGCCAGGGCGGTCTTGCCCACGGTGGGGTCTCCTGCCAGGATGCATTTGGCTGCGAGCTTCACCATGGTAACCAACCACCTCCACGGACCAGACAAGAGAAGAGCAGCTGCTGGAGGCGTTGGTGGTCCTGCCTGGGAAGGGGAGTAGGGAGAACTGGCGCTCAAGGGGCCAGTGGCCACGGTGGGGACCGGGACAATGGAGCCTGGACCCTTCGGGCAGCCCGTGGGGCGGTATTTGGCGCTAGGGTCCCGGTGGGGCGCGGAGGAGCGCCAGAAGGGGTCAAGTTCTTCAGAAGGCAGCCGGGAAGGTCCCAGGGAGGCGATGCGGCTCCCGAACCCAGTCCAGCCCCCGGCAGTGTGGTTCGGGAACAGTGACCCAGAAATCCTCCGGCCCCCAGCCCCACTGTGGCTGTGATGTCCGAGCAACCACCGCCCGCCTGCCCCGCCTCCTCATCCCCCCCCGCCCCGCCTCCTCCTTGCTGGCCTATTTAGCTACTCTTATTTGTCATAATGCATTATATCATCTCTACATTGTCTAAGAAATCTGTAAGATCTCTGATGCCTAACTCAACTTCTCTTTCTATTTATCAATGTATGTAAGGAAATGAGCTGATTAATCCCTGGTTTGATTTGACACAATTAACTTGAGCCCAGCCCTGTGCAGGTGTGGTGATTAAGACAGCATCATAGCTCTTTCCTTCTAAGAGAGAAACATGGGACAAGCAAGTATTTACAACAGGCCTTGTAAGCCTAGCAACTAGAATATGTACTTAGAACTGCCACTGCCAGGGTCAAGTCCCAGCAGTCTATAAACAACAAACTTTGTAAGAAACAATGTGTAATGACAGAAGCTTCTAGAATTGTTGTAGGGATGAAGTAAACTGCAGTTACAAAAGAGCCTGCTATATGGTAAGATTCAGTATATGTCGGCTGTTGTTATGAACAGGCGTGATCCCTACCATGAGAGAAGAAACGTAGGTGCAATGTAACTCTATCATCAACTGACATGAAGTATGAAAAGACAAATTCAACTTTAAAAAAATTCTGTAGTCAAAACTGAGTGTGTCTACACTATTTTTGCTCATCTAAACCACTGGTCATATCTCATTCATTTAGTAAGTACTCACTGACGTTCTGCCAAGTGACCAGCCTGTGCTAGACTGGGCGTGCAGGGTGAGAACAGGTCCTGCATTCATAGCTTGTGGTCCATCTTGGAGAATAACTAGAGGTGACTCACTGCCCAGCAGACTCAGCAGGCACTTGACCATAAGTGGTAAATCTGAGGAGAACTCAGAAACTTCAAGAATAAATGAAACTTTTTTTTTTCGGAATGTGTGAATCTCCCTAAATTCACATGTCACTTAGAACTGGTCAGATTGCTTACCTTGAAATTCAGCCTCTCACCTCATTTCTGCCACTTTCTTGCCACTTAAGAGCTCATATTTAATTTTTATAAGACTTTAAATCTTGAAAGCTAGGTACCATAGAAAGACAATTTAGAATCCGTAATTCTTGTGCAAAATGTGTCATAATTAGCTTACTTACCATCTTACAGACCTAAGGCCTTTTTAAGGTGGCCAAGTTCTGACTTCTTGTTCGGTAAAGATTGGTATAAACTATGGAATAAAGATAGAGGCAATGTAATGTAGCTGCAACAGTCCTGGTCTTAGATTTTGAAGGCCTTGTTCTTCCACTCATTTAAGCAGTATTTTTATTAAATATTTATGCTATTTCAGCCTTTTCTGTATCTCTTTGCCTTTCTGGGAATATCACCTTTATCCTCTGTTAGGAAATGGAGATCACCTGACTCCATCCCCAACTACAATGTGGCCATGATCTCAGGTCAGCCATATGAGCCTCTCCATGTCAACAGCCCCAGTGATTGGTCCAGGACGTGATGCAAAATGCTTGCATGAGAGTTAGTACTGTGCTCTGCAGGGAGCTGTTGGCCAGGAGGTCCTTTCTTTTCCCTTGAGTTGTCAATTGGTTACATGTATGCTTGAAGCTGTCAGCAGCCATAGCCCACCTAGAGAGTACCTGATGACAAGCAAGAGGAAAACAGGCAACAAGGTAGAACGTGACTATAAAGAAAAGAGAGAAAATCTGAGTGCTGATGACTTTTTATGGAGGGGATACTCAGGAGTGCAGAAATGTTCTTTACTTTCCATACATGTTTGCAGTTGCTGTCTTAATGTTTTATTTCACTTGGAGGCAAAACAATGAATCTGAGACAACTCAGTGTATCAGTCAACTCAGAGCCTGTCCTCTCCCCTTCCCTTGAGGCTGATTCAGAGGACAGCAGCATCTGTGGTTCCATCAGTTACCGAATCTCCCTATGGCTGGCAACTTCTGAGAAGCCCATGGCTCCATCCTGCTTTCTGTCTGCTCAGATCTCTCTTTAACCTTGTCTAGACCATGTAGTCCCTCCAGATTGACCAGCTGCCTCTTGACAACCCTGAAGACCTCTGGAAAAACTGTATATTTCTGACCAGATATGCCAAACAACCTTTCTCACCCTGCTAGTTATACACAATAGTGTCCCAAAGTGCCTCCTGGGGTTTAGATGGATATAATGTCACCAGTGGGCTTCCCTCATGGCTCAGATGGTAAAGAATCTGCCTACAATGCAGAAGACCCAGGTTCAATCCCTGGGTCAGGAATATCCTCAGAAAAGGGAATGGCTACCCACTCCAGTATTCTTGCCTGGAGAATTCCATAGACGAAGCAACCTGGAGAGCTACAGTCCATGGGGTCCCACAACTGAGCGACTAACGCATTCATTTTCACAATGTCGGGGTATCCTTTCTTCTTCAGCCCCAAATGTGGACTTTTCTAACATCTCTCACCAGGGGACATGCTGAAGGTCAGAACACAGCCACCGTCCTTGGTATTTCATGTGCATCTATGCTTGCTTGTCTCCTCTCTACTTGCCTCTCTATCCTGAAAAATGGGATAAGAAAATGTACTTTTACATTGTGGTCTGTTCTTCCCAGATCTGTTCTTTTACATAAGCTTTGTCTTTTGAACAAACAAACAAAATCTAAAGACAGCATCTCTGGCGAGAGTTTCTATGTTTGAAACCTAAAAATCTAGTCTTCTGAACACTCCATCTCCTGAGACAGTGAGTCTGGACTCCCTCCATTCAGCCTGAAATCAGGGAAAAGAAGGAAATTGCTAATAAAGAAAAGCACAAGCGGTTATCTGAGATTTGCTTTAAATTAGTCTAGCAAAGGGTATTAAGATGGGAGGAGTGAGAAAGTATAGGTGAAACAAGATTAGCCATAACTTGATCGTTATTGAAGTTAGGTGATAGCCCACAAGGGTTCAACATACTATTCTTTCCACCATCACGCTACTATTTTCTCTATATGTTCATTGTTGGAACACTTTTTGAAAATAAAGTTTGCAATAAAATTGTTCTTAAAATAAAATGAAAAATCAGTTAATATCAAGATATCCCTCCATTATGCAATGGTGTTCAGCATTTGTTGTCATTGTTCAGTCCCTAGGTCATGTCCAATCCTTTGCAACCCCATGGACTGTAGCTTGCCAGGCCCCTCTGTCCATGGGATTCTCCAGGCAAGAATACTGGAGTGGGTTGTCTTTCCCTTCTCCAGGGGAACCTTCCCAACCCAGGGATCAAACCCAGGTCTCCCACATTGCAGGCAGATTCTTTACCATCTGAGCCACGAGGGAAGCCTATAAAAGGAAAAATTAGTTAATATCAAGATATCCCTACATCATGCAATGATTTTCAGGGTTTACTGTTGCTTTTCAGTCTCCACATCATATCTGATCCTTTGCAACCACATGGACTGCAGCACACCAGTCTTCCCTGTCCTCCACTATCTCCCAGTGTTGGCTCAAACTCATGTCCATTGAGCTGATGATGCTATCCAACCATCTTATCCTCTGTCACTTGATTCTCCTTCTGCCCTCAATCTTTCCCAGCATCAGGGTCTTTTCCAATGATGAGTCAGTTCTTTGCATCGGGTGGCCAAAGTATTGGAATTTCAGCTTCAGCATCAATCCTTCCAATGAATATTTGGCGTTGATTTCCTTCAGGACTGACCAGCTTGATCTCCTTGCTGTCAAAAGGAATTTCAAGAGTCTTCTCCAGAACCACAATTTGAAAATATCAATTCTTTGGTGCTCAGCCTTCTTTATGGTCCAACTCTTACATCCATACATGACTCTTGGAAAAACCATAACTTTTACCATATGGTCATTTGTTGGCAAGATGATGTCTCTGCTTTTTAATATGTTGTCTAGGTTTGTCATAGCTTTTCCTCCAAGGAGTGTCTTCTAATTTCATGGCTGCAGTCACTGTCCACTGTGATTTTGGAGCCCAAGAAAATCTGTTGCTGTTGCCACTTTTTCTCCATCTATTTGCCATGAAGTGATGAGGCCAGATGCCGTGATCTTTGTTTTTTTAATGGTGACTTTTAAGCCAGCATTTTAAAAAATTTAATCTATTTATTTTAATTGGAGGCTAATTACTTTACAATATTGTGGTGGTTTTGCCATACATCAACAAGAATCAGCCACGGGTGTACACGTGTCCCACCAATCCTGAACCCCCTTCCCATCTCCCTCTCTATCCCATCCCTCTGGGTTGTCCCAGAGCATCAGCTTTGTGTGTTCTGCTTCATACATCAAACTTGCACTGGTCATCTATTTTACATATGGTGATATACATGTTTCAATGCTATTCTCTCTAGTCATCCCACCCTCTCCTTCTCCCACAGAGATCAAAAATCTGTTCTTTACATCTGTGTCTCTTTTGCTATCTTGTATATAGGGTCGTTGTTGCCATCTTTCTAAATTCTATATATATGCATTAATATACTGTATTGGTGTTTCTCTTTCTGACCTAGTTCACTTTATATAATAGGCTCCAGTTTCATCCACTCAGACGGTAAAGCATCTGCCTGCAATGCAGGAGACCCAGGTTCCATCCCTGGGTCAGGAAGATTCCCTGGAGAAGGAAATGGCAAACCATTCTAGTACTCTTGCCTGAAAAATGCCATGGACTGAGGAGCCTGGTAGGCTACAGTCCACAGGGTTGCAGAGTCAGACATGACTGAGCAAATTCACTTCACATTAGAACTGACTCAAATGTGTTCCTTTTTATAGCTGAGTAATACTCCATTCTGTATATGTACCACAACTTCCTTATCCATTTGCCTGCCTATGGACATCTAGATTGCTTCCATGAACTAGCTATTGTAAACAGTGCTGCAATGAATATTGGGATACATGTGTCTCTTTCAATTTTGGTTACCTTGGTGTGTATGCCCAGCCGTGGGATTGCTGGGTCATATGGCAGTTCTATCTCCAGTTATTTAAGGAATGTCTGCACTGTTCTCCATGGTTTAAGCCAGCTTTTTAACTCTCCTCTTTCACCCTCATCAAGAGGCTCTTTAGCTCCCCTTTGCTTTCTGCCATTAGAGTTAGGTAATGGAAATCTATTAAAGATAGATTCACACTGAAAAATGACTTGATCAGATTTGTAATTTTGAAAGGTTGCTCTGGCTATTATAGAGAGTTTCTCTAGGCATAAAAAATAGAGGGGACATGTGCTGTGGTCTAGATAAATTGAGTAAAGAAGTGATTGAGCTGGAGGGAAGGATCCAGACAAAATAGTATGTCTTGCACAGGGAGGATAATGAGAAAGAGGCCCAGTGTTCCTGCCAGGGTTCTATTTGGGTTATAAGGAGAATGGTAGTGCCATTTACCAGTATGGTGAGTTCAGAAGCAGAATCAGGATTGAAGAGTGAGATATTCATCTCAAGCCTTGACTTTGCTATGACATATTTGAGGGGTCCCGGGAGAGCCAGCTAATTCTGTGTTTAGTTCTTGTACATGTGAACTTGTGTGAATAATATAAAATAACTCAAAATATTTTAAATTATAAAGCATCATTAAATATTGTTTTCCAAAAGTTTATAATATGTAATGTGACCCCAGTAAATAAGCAATGATGAAAGGAAAAATATTTAATTGTTTTGGTCTCTATTCCCTGTTTCTGAAAATTCTTCAAATCAGTTTAAAATCACCCACCAATTTTTAGGAATTGGTCCATCAACAAATTCAAGAGAAATAAGATGTGTAAAAATGGGAATCACAGTAACAAACTTGAGAATGAACAGTTGGCGACAAAACAATTTGAAATACAATCAGAAAAAACTCTGGCCAAGCTTATCCAAGAAAGTATATGGATTTTTTTTTTTTAATATGTCAATTTCAAACAGTTAGGAAGAGACCAGATGAGTGATAAAATTTGAATGAACACAAGGCTATTGATTTCAGTCAAATAAGACAGAAAATAAAAAGCCTTCACTCAAGATATACAGTATTTTTGCAGATACCAGCAAAGGAAACCCTTACTTGCCCATCTCCTTGTAAATAAAAGGTGGAAACTAAGAAAATAATTCCAAGTTAGGGAGCATTTAATGCACAACACTGACAGCTAACTTTGACACCTGCATTTTTTTTTAATGTTCTTTAGGGTTAGATCTTAAAATCATTCCATTTCCTTCTGATCATCCTTTTAGCTATCAGTCCTCAAAGCTTTTCTTAAGAGTCCCTGTGGCCCAAGCTGCACAAGTTTTATTGTTAATATAAGAACTCCTTCTGTCTTTTCTTTAGTAAAGTCCTGACTTTTTTCATAAAGAAACATTGATAATTTATTCCTTGAATTACAAAGCATTTTCCAGCAAGGCAAAGACCCGAGACTCATTCTGTTATACTCAGATGCCCTTACGTTGATTTAACTTCCCAGCATTCTATGTAAGTCTGACCTCTGTCCGACTGGGCCTTTATTTCTCTCATCTTGGGGGTTTATGCAGAGGTCTGGAATGCCACTACTGAGACAGCATGTCCACAGAATTTCTTAGCAAAGCACTGCCAGAAATACAGAAAATAAACATCTTTGAAAAATAGCCAAGTTGAAGTGCTTCCAGAGTCAACTCTGAATAGTTAAACTCCCGTAAAGCCTGTTAAATATTATAAAAAATCAAGACATTAATGGCAGTTCAGCTTTCAGATTGCAATATGACTTAGAATTATGAGACCTAAAAGGCAGGTCTTTTAGCAGTGTTATTGGTCCTCACACAGAACAGCCTCCTACTGACTGGAGGTGGGAAGAGGGAAGAGGCTGAGAACTCGGTATTGAGGGACTCTCAGGGGGATAAATGTCTAGTTTGGGTTGCTGAGGATTGATAACAAGCTCAGCACCTAATTAAATCTGCTTCGCAAATAGCTCCCAAAGCAGAATCAGTGTCTCTATTTGGAATCAGTGATCACTCTCTGGGGAGTCATCATAAACCAAAAATGATAACTTGGCCTTTTGGAAAATTTCTCCCTGAAGGATGGTAACCCAAAGAGTGATGAAAATCACAAGTTTTATATCAGAGTCCTGGAACGAGGTTATATTTGTCTTATCTGCACAATCATATCTTGCTTAGCTATCAGGCTAGGAATGAACAAAGCCTGGAAAATACTCCGGCTCTAGGGAGAAAGTAATCAGCCTTTCGCACGCCTTAAAGCAGTTCATCCATGAAAACACGCGTCCTAACAATAACAGTGCTCCACCGATACAGGAACTCTTGGAAGGTGCTTCCAAGGCCCTTGGTGCCAACAGAAAAAGCATTCTGTGCCTCTCTATAGGCATGTGAGTATATATTTTTAACCACCTCTTGGGCATTAAGGAATATCTCGTTACTTTCCTACCTTTAAATCATATTCAGACATCCAGCTCTAGGGTTCCATGCAGCCTGAATGGCATGAAATTAATTCTCCATCTGTAGTTCCTCTCTCACCAGTTTACCTGCCTGCAAGTCCTCAATTTCTTCTGCAGAGCAAAGAATCCAAAGAAGGCCCCTGGTTAGAACTGAGATGCCCAGTAGAATCCTGAAAGTCAGCTGATTTTGCTACTCCGGGGCTACCTTGGGCACATGATGTTCTGCAGAGTCTTTGTAAGACCAAGTGAACGAGCTTCCCAGGTACACAGAGCACCTTCACAGGTATGCACATTCAGTTCTCATACCTTTCCCTATCTGGGGCTTCCCTTGGTCTCTGCTCCCCTCTCTCCTCAGAGACATTTAAAGTCAACTCTAAATAAGCTGAGATTTCCAGGAAATACTGAAATATTGAAAGAGAGATTACCTTCCAGAAGCTCCTGGTTTGGGCTCCTTAAGGATAGGAAACACAATTGCTCCTATTACCTTTCCCAGAAAAGAAAGAGATCTCTCTTTGTTTCTCTCTTCTCTTTCTCTCTCTCTCCCCCTTCACATACTCATGCATACTTCAGTTTAAACAACAACAAAAAAAGGTGACATTAGTGTTATTATTCATTTAACAAATGAAGAAATAACTCAGACATGGTTACATGTTCACTCAGCTAGGTGCGGCTAGTAATGGAGGCATCTGGACCCAGATGTGTCTGGATCCAAAGCCCATGCTTCTAAAATCTCTTCTGTCAGAAGCAGGAAAGAAGTCAGTATTTCAGAGGATAAATTGTAAGAAGGTTATCATTATTTAATTAAAAAAAAAAAATTAAGTGCCTCGTGTTCAGTGTGTCCCCCGAGGCTGCAGTCATCTCAAGTGGAGGCTGAATGGTTGGCCTTCTGGTTCCCTCGCAGGCCTGCTGGCTGGATCCAGTTCCTTGAGGGTTGTTGGCCTGAAGGCCTTAATTACTAGTCATTCCTGGTAAGCCTCTCCACAGCACAGCTCACAATCAGTCAACTGGCTTCTGCCAAATGAACGAGAGAGAGAGAATGAGAGAGAAAACAGGCTGGATGCTGCAGTTGTCTTGTAACCTGCCTTAATCCATTCAGCTGGTATGACAGAGTGCCAGAGACTGAGCAACTCATGAATGGTTAAATTATAGCTCGCAGGTCAGGAGGCTGGAAGTGTGAGATGACAGTGCTGGCATGGCTGGGTGAGGGTCCTCTCTGGGTTGGAGACTCCTCATTGTATCCTCACTTGGTGGCAGGGGCGAGGGTTTTCTCCAGAGCCTCTTTTAGAAGGCACTAGGCCCTCAAGAGGTGTCCATGTTCATGACTTAAACACCTCCCAGAGGCCCCACCTACTAAAACCATCATCTGCAGGGATTTCAACATGTGAATTTGGGGAGAGGATGTAAACATTTAGACTATACCCTAACCTAATCTTGGAGGTAACGTCTTATTATTTTTGCTATATTCCATTCATTAGAAGCAAATCTCTAGGCCCAGTCCACATGCAAAGGGGAGGGAATTACACAAAATGGTGAACACCAGAAGGGAAGGGGTCATTGTGGGTATCTTACAGACTGCCTATCACACCTGTAGATATGATTTATTGCTAGGCTGAGCAGACTATTTAAATTCAAACCTTTAGCCTTATTACTTGCTAGCTATGTAATCTTCAATAAGTTACTTAATTACTTTGATCTTCAGTTTCCTCATCTGTAGAATGGAGCTATGAATGGTACCTACTGATCTCAAGGAGTCAACATGGATTAAATGACTAATACATAATTAAAACCTAAATGAATGCCTGGCATATGGTAAATATTCAGTGAATTTTGTAAATCCACTACACTTCAGTTAAAAATTATCAGATATAAAATAGCTTTCCTGGGTAATAATATATATTCAAAAGAGAAGGCTTTTTATTTTTAACTTCTGAAAATTATGTAACATAAAGTGGTCACAAAGGAAACCAAGGCCATAACCATTCTTGAAAAAGTTGAAAAAACCTTCATCTATGTTGACACTAAACATTTTTCTCAATGTAGCAGAATTTCAAACAACTAAAACACAATCTAAGAAAAAGGAATACTTTTATTACAGTATCACTCTCATAGTCTACTTTTTATCCTAATTTCATAGATATATTACTACTCAAATGAGAATATGTACTGTCCTCTGGGAAGTGGGGTGGAGCAACATTTGACTAATGTTGCTTTGTCATTTGCATCTCAGATCTGAACCCTTCCCCACCCTTTGTTGTAGACACCACCACCTGTACACACAGACACACAGACAGACATGCAGACAATCAGAACCACACAGAGACATATACTCAGACTCAGTTCTTGGATATAATTATTAGTTACATCCAAAATTAACTGGAATTTCATAAAAATGCTTACCAATAAATGTGTCCAGTTAATGGGATTTTACCTGAACTCCTCCTATATTCCCCAACCTAAACTGGGGAGTGACCTTGGTTCTCTCTCTTTCTCACTCCCCCATCTGATCCCTCACTCTTCTCTATCCAGCCCTCCTTGGTCACTTCTTTCTACCCTAAATGCAGCTGCTTTAATTTACGCCTTCATCAATGCTCAAAGCAAAGGTGAATTCCTTTTAGAGAGGAAGAGTGTTTCTCACTCCGGCTCCTTTTCCCACTTTGCCACCGCAGATCAGCTCTGTACTGTAACCCACAAAGTTGTTTATGAAAATTGCCCACAGCTCGCATTTTTGCCAGGTCAGATCTAGTCCCTAGAGACAGGCTGAGCCAGGAACCATGCAGCCCTCCTTTTTTCTTTTTTCTCTGTCCCCATCTCCTGAGACCAGCCCCAAACTTCCCGTTTGAGGAGAGCTAAATTGCTTCATACAGAGATTGCTGGTGGTGGGGTGAGGGAAGAGCCAGCCATTCATTCATTTACCATTTCCAACTATGAATTCTAGTTCAGATTCAACTGAAACACCTTCTGGCAAAGAAACGTCTTACTATGCAAAGGTTTTGTGTGTGTCTGTGTCTGTATGCTAAATCACTTCAGTCATGTCCAACTCTGTGCAGCCATATGAGATGCAGTCACCAGGCTCCTCTGTCCATGGAATTCTTTAGGCAAGAATACTGGAGTGGGTTGCCGTGCTCTTCTCCAAGGGATCTTCCAGACTCAGGGATCGAACCCACATCTTGTATGTCTTCTGCATTGGCAGGTAGGTTCTTTACCACTAGTGCCACTTGGGAGCCCCACTATGCAAATGTGCTACCCTGAGAAGCGTAGGATATCAAAACACTTTTTGTATATTTAACATGGGAATACTGGTTGAGAGAAAGGTCCTTCACGCTGGGACTTGAGATAGGCTTTATGGAAGTAGGGCATCTGACTACTTAAGCCTAAGTCAGGTAGCAGTGCCCCAAAAAGGCATAGACAGATTGAGCCCAGAGTGGAGGTGCTGGGCTGCTGAGAAGTAGCATGAGGACCGAGGGTGCTTGATTCCAGTCATTTCTGGAACTGTGAGGAAGATGACAGCATTCTCTCAGTAGTTCACACAGTGGGGTACCTCCAGAGTCAGGCTCTGCAGCTAGGTCATGTCCCCCAGCTCTTACCCATTCTTATTTCAGATCAGGTCCAGCTTTCCTTTTCCCTTCCCTAATATGTGTCCTGCCTCTGCCATGAACAGATTATGTTGCCTTCTTGTCAAGCCACTAGACATGACAGATCTTCCTGAGAGATGGACCAGAGCAAGTGAAGACAAATGAATGACTTTCACTCTATCCTGGAACAGAGGCTCAGACATTCTTAGAAGTCAGGCAATCTGAACATAATTTATAACAGGAATCTCATATTTTGTCTTTTAAGCATCCTGTTCTTTTGTCTTTTGTTAGCTACTCTCCTATTTTATTTTGGGGAACCAACCCCCCCCCCACAATTTCATTTCATGTGATTCTAGTGAGACTGATTCTACCCCTGCCGTCAGTGGTAGGTATGATTTATCACCAGTCCCAGAAGAAGCAACTGAGACTATCCCACCTGCATGGCTCAGGGGTTGGCTAAGGGTGGACATTTGGCCCAAGTCAAACCAAACACACCAAATCTGGGGACCCTTGCTGGGGACTTTAGGAAGGAGCAACTCTCTTTCTTCTAGGGTTGCTAATCAGGCAGGATATAATCCTGAAACTTCTGGAGTCTACATTGCTTCCACATAGAGGCAGCCTGCCTTAGGATGGGCAAAGACAGAGAGAAGCAGAGTTGTGGTTGGAAAAAATATCATTTCTATGGACATTGTTTAATTACCTGGATTCAGCCACACTGGAACTTTTCAGTTAAATAAACCAGGGTATTCTCCTTAGAGCCTAAGACAATTTATGATGAATTACTGTCCCATACAACCCAAAGCAACCAAGTCACCTTCTACAACTTCACTGGCAGGAGGCTATTAGCCCTCACTTTAATCTTTCCAGATGAACAGTCTTCGTTTTTCACCAGGGCTCTGGGTTTAAGTCTCTGATTCTCAGTTCTTTGTACTGAGCAAAATCTGCTATCTTTATCTTAGTCCCATTACTAATGTTTCATGTATTTATTCATTATGTATCTTGTTCAATTAGGGAACAATAAGTAGAAGAGTCCTGAGGTGGGTTTGAACTTTGTGTACTGAAAGAACAGCAAAACCTAATGTGTCAGGCCCCTAATGAGTGAGCAGCATGGTGGTGCCTATGGTGTCAGATGGATTGAAGGCTATGAGAACAATGAGAGACCTCAGGAGCTATTTTAATATGTGAGAATAATGTGATTTGAGTTATAATAGTTAAAAGATCCCAAATTCTATCTGTGGAAACACTAGGGAAAGGCAAATTTCTATGCCAACTTCAGAAACTTGAAGTCACTTAAGTTCCCCATAATTTTTCTCTTTTCTAACATGGATATCTCCAGCTTATTCAACTATGTTTAATTTGGCAGGGTTCTCAAGCTCTACAACAACATGACATCATTTCATGACTCATTCTACTTTATCAACGGGCCTCCTAAAAGACAATTTTCAAGCTGATATTGATTGATTTAATTAATTAATAGTTAATTAATTTACTCTTAATTAATTAAATTAATACCAGAGGAAGATATATTCTTTTTAATTAAGTCAATTTCTAGTTAAAGTTATTTTGTGAGAGAAAAAACAGACATCTTTTTTTTTTTTTTTTTTGAGTGGATTAAAGAATCCTGGAAGGTCTTCACAAGCCAGACAAATAAGAACATAAAGATCGATCTCATCCAACATTTGTATAAACAAAATGAGATAAGAAAAACAGGGATTTAGCTTAAACAAATGACCAGATTTTATTTGGAATCATCAGCCCAGTAGGGGATTAGTCAATGTGTGGTCTCCATGGAGGAATGCCTTTAAGAAGTACATCTCTAAAGCCAGTTTTAACAAGTCCTAGGAAATATTTGATTAAAAAAAAATCCTAATTTTAAAAAGATCAGAATGAGGTTTAGGTGGCATACTACTTAAAGGTGGGCAGAAAAAAACTTGGTTAATTTAAGCAGATCAATGGCAGTTAACTCTTTGGAAAGTTACCCAATTGTTTCTGGATGTTTGTTTCCAATTAACAGTGAGATCACTAAAGCTGTCTACTTCATTTATTAATGTTTACGCTCAACTCTTCCAGTAAAGTATGTGTTACTGTTTTTAGATTTATCGTTAAGTATAAATGGGTGCTGATTTCTCCTATGGAAAGCCTCACAACTCAGTGGACCAACATACCACTCACAGCCCACCTGATAGAAAGTGGCCTGTGAGAAGGAGACAAAGTTCCCTGTGAGGAGATTTTTCGTAAATAACCTTGCAAACCCTGCTTTCATAATGTAGCATTAAATTCCACATCTGGTTGGTGAAAGTAAAAGGATGATTTTGTAGAAGCAATATATTCTGACCAAATTTTCAGAATTTGGTCTTCACTTGAAGGGAAATTGTGGAGCCTATTCCAGCAGCTAGAGTTAGGGCTACTGGTGGCTCAAATGTAAACTAGAAAAAAAGACAGACACAAATCCACACTAGGCTTCCTGGCTTAACAAAAGGACCTTCAGTCTCTTTTAGACCTTACTTTGTTAACTATTGCCAAAATAACTGTGTAACAAACCACTCCAAAACTGAGTAGATTACAATAATAGCTATTTATTATTTCTCATGAATCTGAGAGTTCCCTGGCCAGTTCTGCTGACATGGCCAGTCTTGCTTTATCTCAGCTGGATTTACAATTTATCTTCAGTCAGCACCAGATTGCCTGACGGCTGGCTGGTCTAGTGTAATCTTGGCTGGATCAACTCATTTCTGCCCCATATGGTCTCTCAGCCCCCAGTACATCAGCCAAGGCTTGATCTCACGGTGGAGGCAGGTGTCCAATAGAGCAGAAGCTACATGTCCTCTTGAGATCCATGCTTGAACATGGCACAGCATCTCTTCTGCCAATTCTATCAGCTAAAGCAAGCTACAAAGTCAGCCTAAAATCAAGAGGAGAGAACAGACTCTGACTCTTGATGGGAGAAGTTTCAGAGTCACATTGCAAGAGAAATGGATGTGAGGTGGAGATTTAGGGCCACACCTGCAATCAATCTACCACATATTCCATCAATAGTCTGCTACAACTGGCTAGAGTCCATAAAACTTGACTTTGCTAGACGATTGGATAAGTAATAGACAACATTTTTCTTTCCCTCTTTGATTTTTTTCCCCAGTGTTATTGAGAAAGGATTGACATATATAAGTTTAAGGTAGACAGCACAATGGTTTGATTTGCATATATTGTGAAGTGATTGCCATAATAGGTCTAGTTAACATCTGTCATCTCATATACATACAATGAAGAGAAAAGAAAATATTCTCCTGGTGATGAGAACTCTTAGGATTTACTCTCTTAACAACTTTCTGGTATAACTACAGTGATATTAGCTATTGGCATCATGTTGTACGTTACACCCCTAGTACTTATCTTACAATTGAAAATTTGTACCTTTTGACCTCTGTTTTCTAATTCCCCCTTCAATCATTCCCAACCTCTGGTAATCACATGTCTGATCTCTCTTACTAGGAGTTTGGTGGGGAGTTTTTTGGTTTTGATTTTAGATTCAACATATAAGTGAGATCACATAGTATGTCTTTTACTGATTTATCTCACTTAGCATAATGTCTTCAAGGTCTGTCTTTGTTGTCACAAATAGCAATTTTTCATTTTTTTCTATGGCACACACACAACTTCTTTTTTTAATTGAAGAATAGTTGGTTTACAATGTTGTATTAGTTTCTGCTGTACAGCAAAGTGATTCAGTATAGATATACATATGTATTCATCTTATGTACACATTCTTTTTTATATAAAATATTCACTTTACTGAAAAAGGAAAGAGTAGCAAGTTTTTACTTTAATTACTACCTAGTGTTTCAACATCAATTAATACTATATAATAAAAGCTAAAGAGACAGAACATAATACAAATGTAGAAAATAAGGGGAATAGGGAATAGAAACATAATCATCTTGTCTGATTGCTTTTCCTCAGTCATTCCAGAAGGCTAGTATCAAAAGAGAAACACAAATGGAGTTCAGATTTCAAGGAAAAGTGTAAGAACGCATTAGAAAACTTTAATGGATATGTTTTTTAAAAACATTTTTTAACTTTGTAAAACAATCTAATAAAATTGAGGGGGGTAACATTTTCATAACTGATGAATCAATCTCTGGTACAAAGCTCTTACGGACACAATCTAATTAAAAACTGAGAATAAATACAAAACAGAAGCAAAGAATAATGAACATATACAGTAGTTTATTGGTGAAGCTCAGTGAAGCAGGGAATCTAAAAAATCAGGAGACTTCTGAAGGGAAGAAATAGTAGTTCTAAAAGTGCTTAAATAAAAATCTGAGAGTCAAGTTAAAAGACCTCTGAAAGAAGATCAAGTTTGAAAGGTAAAATATTTCTTTGAATAGAATATTTACCTTGAAAGGTAACATATTTTTCTGTTTCCATAAAATTATATTTCCCATTTCCATAAAGTATTTTTTATTTTAAAGAAAGAACATCATATTTTAAATTTCATTGCCTTAATAATATGTGACAGTGATCTATGCCTGCTTAGCATTGTATAAACTTTTTTATAAAATGGTTTCTCTTCTTCCTGAAACATCATGAATGTCAGTCTGCAGTGGGACTTGGAATCACCTACAACAATTTGTAAGACTGAACAATGTATGAAAAAGATACTGCATGCCCATCTTTTCTTTTTTAATGGAAAAGAAAATTCCCTGATGACAGCCTCTTTTAAATTTGACACCTCTCCTTCTGTGGTCCAGACATGATTAGCCTGTGATGATGGAATGAAATATTATAGTTTATATTATTTTAATTAAACATAAAGCCATTTAGAATATTCCAACATTTGTAATAGCAAAACTCTAACAATGATTTAAGCACCCATGAACCCTTAATCCAGCTTAAAAAAACCAGAACATCTCTGGTCTCCCATGATTCCATTCTCTTCCAACTCTCCAGCCCTTAGAAGTAACCAGAACCCTAAATACTGTCATTCTTTCTAGTCTTACCACATATGTATACATTCTTTTTTATATTCTTTTCCATTATTACTTATCACCAGATATCAATAGAATTATCTGTGCTATACAGTAGGACCTCATTGTTTATCCATTCTATATATAATAGTTTGCATCTGCTAATCCCAAATTCCCAATCCATCCCTTTCCCCCACCCCCTTCCCCTTGGCAATCACAAGTCTGTTCTCTAGGACTATGAGTCTGTTTGTTTCATACACAGATTCTTTTGTATCATGTTTTAGATTCTACATATAAGTGATATCAGATGGTATTTCTCTTTCTCATTTGCCTCATTTAGAATGATAATCTCCAAGTCCATCTGTGTTGATGCCAATGCATTATTTCATTCTTTTATATGGATGCATAGTACTCCATTGTATATATGTGCCACATCTTTATCCACTCATTTGTCAATAGATATTTAGGTGGTTTCCATGTCTTGGCTATTGTGAACAGTGCTGCTATAAACAAAAGAGTGTATGTATCTTTTCAAATTATAGTTTTGTCTGGATATGTGTCCAGGAGTGGGACTGTTGTATCATATGGCAACTCTGTGTTTAGTTTTCTGAGGAACTGCCTTACTTTTCTCTATAGTGGCTGCATTAATTTACATTCCCACTAACACTGTAGGAGGATTCCCTTGTCTCTAAACCCTCTCCAGGATTTGTTACTTGTAGACTTTTTAATGATGGCCATTCTGACAGGTGTAAAGTGGTACCTCATTATAGCTTTGATTTGCATTTCTCTAATAATTAGCAATGTTGAGCATCTTTTCACGTGCCTTTTGAGCACCTTTTTCACAAGGCCATCTGTATGTTCTCAATGGAGAAATGTTTATTTAGGTCTTCTCTCCATTTGTGATTGGGTTGTTTCTTTCTTTTTTTATGTTAAGCTGTATGAACTGCTTCTCAGATGGTGCAGAGGTAAAGAATACGCTTGCTAATGCAGGAAACAGGAGACGCGGGTTTGATCCCTGGGTCAGAAAGTTGCCTGGAGAACGAAATGGCAACCTACTCCAGTATTGTTGCCTGGAGAATTCTCTGGACAGGGGAGCCTGGCGGGCCACAGTCCATGGAGCCTCAAAGAATCAGACACAACTGAGCAACTGAGCACGCATGAACATGCACGCGTGTGTGAATTATTTGTATATTTTGGAAATCAAGCCCTTGTCTGTTGCATCATTTGCAAATATTTTCTCTCGGTCTACATGTTGTGTTTTCATTTTATTTATAGTTTTCTTTGCTGTGCAGAAGCCTATAAGTTTGTTTACATCCCGTTTGTTCATTTTTGCTTTTATTTCTATTGCCTTGGGAGACTGACTTAAACTGACAAAAACCTTGGTACAGTTGATGCCAGAGAATGTTTTGCCTGTGTTGTCTACTAGGAACTTTATTGTGTCCTGTCTTATATTTAAGTCTTTAAGACATTTTGAGTTTATTTTTGTGGATGGTGTGAGGGTGTGTTCTAATTTCATTGATTTACATGTGGCTGTCCAACTTTCCCAGAATAACTTGATCAAGAGACTGTCTTTTCCCTACTGTATAGTCTTGCCTCTTTTGTCAAAGATTAATTGACTGTAAGTACTGTGCTGTGCTGTGCTTAGTCGCTCAGTCGTGTCCGACTCTTTGTGACCCCCATGGACTATAGGCCACCAGGCTCCTCTTTAATGGCAATTCTTCAGGCAAGAACACTGGAGTGGGTTGCCATGCCCTCCTCCAGGGGATCTTCCCAACCCAGGGATTGAACCCAAGTCTCCCTCATTCCAGGTAGATTCTTTACCAGCTGAGCTACCAGGGAAGCCCTTGTCTGTAGGTTTGTGGGTTTATTTCTGGGTTCTCTATTTTGTTCCATTGATCCAAATGTCTGTTTTCACACAACTTCTTTATCCATTCATCCATCATTAGACACAAGTAGTTTCCATGTCTTGGCTATTGTAAATAATAGTGCTATGAATGTGAGGGTGGTGCAGATAAGGCTAACATCTTATTTGCCATAATTGAGTCAACAAATATTTTTGGAACAAATACTATGTGCTCTGGGATTACAATGATTAGCAAAAATAGACATGATCCTTGTTTTCAGAGAAGCTACAGTCTAAGATCTTCCCATTCTCCCATCTCCATTTTGGTAATATGCAAACAAATATGATATTTTCACTTCAGATTTCAAAAGGATATGTATAATCTGTTGACCTCTTTAAAAACTGTGGGTATAAGAATTGCCAGAAGTTTCATGACTAGAAAAGATAATTTATCAGCTTGAGGTTCTTAATATTTGAAATAAGGTTTTAGTTCAGTTTAGTTCAGTTACTCAGCATGTCTGACTCTTTGTGACCCCATGAATGGCAACATGCCAGGCTTCCTTATCCATCACCAGCTCCTGGAGCTTGCTCAAACTCATGTCCATTGAGTCGGTGATGCCATCCAACCTCTGTTGTCCATCCTCTGTCGTCCCCTTCTCTTCCTGCCTTCAACCTTTCCCAGCATCAGAGTCTTTTCCAAAGAGTCAGTTCTTTGTGTCAGGTGGCCAAAGTATTGGAGTTTCAGCTTCAGCATCAGTCCTTCCAATGAATATTCAGGACTGATTAACTGGTTTGATTTCCTTGCAGTCCAAGGGTTGATTCATATTAAAAGTCAGTATTTAATATATGGTCAATTTCTTTCACAGCATCAACAATTATGTCAATCTGACTCCTTAAACCTTTTAATTTTGGCCACTGTTTTAAATCTTCAGATTGCAAGAATCATGATATCTGTTGTTGTTCATTTGCTCAGTTGTGTCTGAGGCTTTTCAACCCCATGGACTGCAGAAAACCAGGCCTCCCTGTCCTTTACCATCTCCCAGAGCTTGCTCAAATTCCTGTCCATTGAGTTGGTGATGCCATACAACCATCTCATCCTCTGTCGTCCCCTTCTTATCTTGCCCTTAATCTTTCCCACCATCAGGGTATTTTCAAATGAACTGGCTCTTTGCATCAGGTGGCCAAAATATTGGAGCTTCAGCATCAGTCCTTCCAATGAATATCTGGGATTGATTTCCTGAATATTGATATTCCAATTTTGAATATCAGATATTCATATTTTTAGGAATAGAATCAATGAATATTGATACTCCAATGAATATTCAGGATTGACTGATTTGATCTCCTTGCAGCCCAAGGGACTCCCAAGAATCTTCTCCAACACACAGTTCAAAAACATCAATTCTTTAGCGTTCAGCCTTCTATATGGTCTGACATTCACATCTATACATGACTACTGGAAAAGTCATAGCTTTGACTATATGAACCTTTGTCAGCAAAGTAATATCTCTGCTATTTAATACACTGTCTAGGTTTATCTTAGCTATTCTTCCAAGGACCAAGTGTCTTTTAATTTTGTGGCTGCAATTCACCATCAGCAGTGATTTTGGAGTGCAAGAAAATAAAGTCTCACTGTTTCCATTGTTTTCCCATCTATTTGCCATTAAAGTGATGGGACCAGATGCCATGATCTTAGTTTTTTGAATGTTGAGTTTTAAGCCAGCTTTTTCACTCTCCTCTTCCACTTTCATCAAGAGGCTCTTTAGTTCTTCTTCACTTTCAGCAATAAGGGTGATGTCATCTGCATATCTGAGGTTATTGATACTTCTCCCAGCAATCTTGACTCCACGTTGTGCTTCATCCAGCCAGCATTTCACATGATGTACTCTGCATATAAGTTAAATAAGCATGATGACAATATACAGCCTTGACATACTCCTTTCCTAATTTTGAACCAGTCTGTTGTTCCATGTCTGGTTCTAACTGTTGCTTCTTGACCTGCATACAGGTTTCTCAGGAGGCAGGTAAGGTGGTCTGGAACTACCATCTCTTTAAGAATGTTCCATAGTTTGTTGTAATCCACACAGTCAAAGGCTTTCATGTAGTCAGTGAAGAAGTAGATGTTTTTCTGGAATTTTCTTGCTTTAACTATGATCCAATGGATGTTAGCAATTTGATCTCTGGTTCCTTTTTTAAATTCAGCTTGTACATCTAGAAGTTCTCATTTCACATACTGTTGAAGCCTAGCTTGAAGGACTTTAAACATTACTTTGCTAGCATGTGAAATGAGTACAATTGTATGGTAGTTTGAACATTCTTTGGCATTGCCCTTCATTGGGATTGGAATGAAAACTGACGTTTTCCAGTCCTGTGACCACTGCTGAGTTTTCCAAATTTGCTGGCATTTTGAATGCAGCACTTTCACAGCATTATTTTTTAGGATTTGAAATAGCTCATCTGGAATTCCATCACTTCCACTAGCTTTGTTTGTAGTGATGCCTCCTAAGGCCCATTTGACTTCACACTCCAGGATGTCTGGCTCTAGGTGCATGATCACACCCTTTTAAATTTGACCACTGTTTTAAATCTGTAGGGCTTCCCTGGTAGCTCATAAGGTAAAGCATCTGCCTGCAATGTGGGAGACCCAGGTTTGATCCCTGGATCAGGAAGATCCCCTGGAGAAGGAAATGGCAACCCACTGCGGTATTCTTGCCTGTAAAATCCCATGGACAGAGGAGTCTGGTAGGTTACAGTTCATGGGGTCGCAAAAGTTGGACACAACTGATCGACTTCACATTGTTAAATCTGCAGATTTTAAGAATCATATCTGTTGTTGTTGTTCAGTTTTTCAGTTTCTGCCCTTTATTGTACCCATCTTTGCATGAAATGTTCCCTTGGTATCTCTAATTCTCTTGAAAAGGTCTCTAGTCTTTACCATTCTGTTGTTTTCTCTATCTCTTTGCTTTGTTCACCTAGGAAGGCTTTCTTATCTCTCCTTGCTACTGTTTGGAACTCTGCATTCAGATGGGTATGTCTTTCCTTTTCTCCTTTGCCTTTCACTTCTCTTCTTTTGTCAGCTATTTGTAAGGCCTCCTCAGACAACCATTTTGCCTTTTTGCATTTCTTTTTCTTGAGGATGATTTTGATCACTGCCTCCTGTACTATGTTACGAACCTCCCTCCAGAGTTCTTTAGGCACTCTGTCTATTGGATCTAATCCCTTGAATCTATTTGTCACTTCCACTTTATAATCATAAGGGATCTGATGTAGGTCATATCTGAATGATCTAGTGGTTTTCCCTACTTTCTTCAATTTAAGTTTAAATTTTGCAACAAGGACTTCATGATCTGAGCTACCCAGTCTTGTTTTTGCTGACTATATCGAGCTTCTCCATCTTCAGCTACAAAGAATATGATCAATCTGATTTCAGTATTGAGCATCTCGTGATGTCCATATGTAGAGTTGTCTCTTGTGTTGTTGGAAGAGGTTGTTTGCAATGACCAGTGCATTCTCTTGGCGAAACTCTGTTAGCCTTTGCCCTACTTCATTTTGTACTCCAAGGCCAAACTTGCCTGTTACTCCAGGTATCTCTTGACTTCCTACTTTTGCATTCCAGTCCCCTATTATGAAAAGGATACCTGTTTTTGGTGTTGGTTCTAGAAGGTCTTGTAGGTCTTCATAGAACCATTCATCTTCAGCTTCTTCATCATTAGTGGTTGGGCCTAGACTTGGACTGCTGTGATAATAAATGGCTTGCCTTATAAATGAACCAAGATCATTCTGCCATTTTTGAGATTGCACCTTAATAAATTAAAGATATACTGAGCATTGCTTTGCCCACCAGAACAAGACCCAGTTTTCCCTATAGCCAATGCCTCCCATCAGGAAGCTTCCACAAACCTCTTATTCTCATCCGTTAGAGGACAGACAGAATGAAAATCACAGAAAAATAACCAAATTCATCACATGGATCACAGCTTTGTCAAACTCATTGAAACTGTGAGCCATGCTGTGTAGGGCCACCCAAGACATACCATGGTGGAGAGTTCTGACAAAACGTGGTCCACTGTAGAAGAGCTTGACAAACCACTTTAACATTCTTGCCTTGAGAATCCTAAGAACAGTATGAAAAGGCAAAAAGATATGACACTGAAAGATGAACTCCCCAGGTTGTTAGGTGCCCAATATGCTACTAGAGAAGAGCAGAGAAATAGCTCCAGAAGGAATGAAGAGGCTGAATCAAAACAGAACCAATGCCCAGTTGTGGATATGTCTGGTGGTGGAAGTAAACTCAGATGCTGTAAAGAACAATACTGCATAGGAACCTGGAATGTTAGGTCCATGAATCAAGGTAAATTGGAAGTAGTCAATAGGAGATGGTAAGAGTGAGCATCGACATTTTAGGAATCAGTGAACTAAAATGGATGGGAATGGGTGAATTTAATTCAAATGACCATTATATCTACTGGGCTTCCCTGGCGGGTTAGCTGGTAAAGAATCCACCTGCAACGCGGAAGACCTGGGTTCGATTCCTGAGTCAGGAAGATCCCCTGGAGAAGGGAATGGCTATGCACCCCAGTATTCTGGCCTGGAGAATTCCATGGACTATTCCGTGGGGTTCCAAAGAGTCGGACACAACTCAGCGGCTTTCACTTCACCTCACTTCATTATGTCTACTACTGTGAGTAAGAATCCCTTAGGAGAAATTGAGTAGCCCTTGCAGTCAACAAAACAGTCTGAAGTACAGTACTTAGGTGCAATCTCAAAAACGACAGAATGATTTTGGTTTGTTTCCAAGGCAAACCTTGATATCTTACTCATCTTAATTATTTAAATCAGTTTTAAAAAGCATTATAAAAGACATTTGCTCCAGAATTAGAAACATCTTTAACAATATCATTGAATTTCAAAGTTTGAGGATCTTTAGAAATCATCTGATTCAAGGTTTTCATTTTACAGATAAAAAAGCAAATATCCAAAGAGGCAGATACATGCCCAAACTCCCTTATCCAGGCAGCAGTAAAGCCAGAACCAGGTCTTAGATCCCTTCTTTTCCGTCTCAGCACTCTGCTCATCATAACATGTGCCTCTTTTCTTCAACTTTGAATGGGTGCTTCAGTGTTTTCATTTCCCTGACATTTGTCCTTCATGATGAATGAATCAGAGGAGAGAGAGAATGGGGGCAGGGAAAGCAGTGTTTCAGTGATTCAGGCAAACCCAGTGTTCTGAAATAGGGGTGTGTTAGAAAAGGTGGAAAGAGCTGCACAGATTCCAAGTATAGTTAGAAGTCTTTTCCAAGAGGGAGGAAAATAAAAGAAACACAGATGAAAATGAATACGGAGATTCAGATCAGATCAGATCAGATCAGTCACTCAGTCGTGTCTGACTCTTTGCAACCCCATGAATCGCAGCACGCCAGGCCTCCCTGTCCATCACCAACTCCCGGAGTTCACTGAGACTCACGTCCATCGAGTCAGTGATGTCATCCAGCCATTTCATCCTCTGTCGTCCCGTTCTCCTCCTGCCCCCAATCCCTCCCAGCATCAGAGTCTTTTCCAATGAGTCAACTCTTCACATGAGATGGCCAAAGTACTGGAGGTTCAGCTTTAGCATCATTCCTTCCAAAGAAATCCCAGGGCTGATCTCCTTCAGAATGGACTGGTTGGATCTCCTTGCTGTCCAAGGGAATCTCAAGAGTCTTCTCCAACACCAGAGTTCAAAAGCATCAATTCTTCGGCACTCAGCCTTCTTCACAGTCCAACTCTCACATCCATACATGACCACAGGAAAAACCATAGCCTTGACTAGACGGACCTTTGTTGGCCAAGTAATGTCTCTGCTTTTGAATATGCTATCTAGGTTGGTCATAACTTTCCTTCCAAGGAGTAAGCGTCTTTTAATTTCATGGCTGCAGTCACCATCTGCAGTGATTTTGGAGCCCAGAGAAATAAAGCCTGACACTGTTTCCACTGTTTCCCCATCTATTTCCCATTAAGTGATGGGACCGGATGCCATGATCTTCGTTTTCTGAATGTTGAGCTTTAAGCCAACTTTTTCACTCTCTACTTTCACTTTCATCAAGAGGCTTTTGAGTTCCTCTTCACTTTCTGCCATAAGGGTGGTGTCATCTGCATATCTGAGGTTATTGATATTTCTCCGGGCAATCTTGATTCCAGCTTGTGTTTCTTCCAGCCCAGCATTTCTCATGATGTATTCTGCATATAAGTTAAATAAACAGGGTGACAATATACAGCCTTGACGTACTCCTTTTCCTATTTGGAACCAGTCTGTTGTTCCATGTCCAGTTTTAACTGTTGCTTCCTGACCTGCATACAAATTTCTCAAGAGGCAGGTCAGGTGGTCTGGTATTCCCATCTCTTTCAGAATTTTCCACAGCCTGTTATATTTAAAATTGATAACCAACAAGGGCCTACTGTATAGCACAGGGAACTTTGCTCAATGATATGTGGCAGCCTGGATGGGAGGGGAGTTTAGGGGAGAATGGACAAGTAAATGTATGGCTGAGTCCCTTTGCTGTTCACCTGAAACTATCCCAAGTGTTAATCAGCTATACCCCAATACAAATTGAAGTTAAAAAAAAAAGTTTATTTAGGGAGAATTGGAAATTTATGGCAAAACATGGATTGTCTGACAGTCATTACCAGCTTTATCATCATCATACCTTCAATTTCTTGATTGTTTACTATGGCCGAGACACTGTGCTACGACTAGGGTATATGAAAAAATATTTGTTTAATCCTTACAATTTTCTTATTTGACAGATAATGGAACTATAGCTTAAAGAGGTTAAGTAACTTAAACTAGGGTTTCCCAGGTGGCGATAGCGGTAAAGAATCTACCTGCCAATGCAGGAGACATCAGAAATGTTGGTTCATTCCCTGGGTCTGGAAGATCCCCTAGAGAAGGGCACAACAACCCACTCCCGTATTCTTGCCTGGAGAATCCCATGGACAGAAAAGCCTGGCAGGCTACAGCCTGTAGAGTCGCAAAGAGTCAGGCATAACTGAAGCAACTTAGCACAGCACAGTACAACTTAAACAAGGCACTATAGCTAGTAAGTATCAGATCTGGAACACGAATCTGTCAGTTCCCTCCAAAACATGCTCTTACCCTCTAAACTAAATCCCTTTGTATTCAATATTTTCTCCAAGTGGGGTTTTGAAGGATGCCGTACTTTTCTCAGAGCATCACATAAACTGTTTGCCACAAGGGCTTCCTCTTTGCTCAACCATTGGCACAAGCTGGATGGTGAATGCAGAGTGTAGTTCACCCATTTCCTGTATTACAAGCACTGTGTTAAGCAGTCCTAAAGGAACTTGATGCTGGAGAAAACACAGAATTCAAGTTTCCAGAATATTTTATCTAAATTACAAGCTAATTTAATAATCGGTGGTATATCTCACCCGAGGCAACAAGAAGTTGAACTGTAGATTGTTTTTATTAATGCAAAGTAGTCATGTGATACCTCCTTCACAAGCAAGGGACACAAAGGGAAGAGAAATGCTGGACAAAGTCTGGGGAGCATAATGTACACTGTTTGACATAATTAAATACAAGTTAGATTGGCCTCCCTGGTGGCTCAGATGGTAGAGACTCTGCCTGCAATGCCAGAGACCTGAGTTCGATCCCTGGGTCAAGAAGATCCCCTAGAGAAAGGAATAGCTACCCGCTCCAGTATTCTTGCCTAGAGAATTCCATGGACAGAGGAGCCAGGTGGGCTACAGTTCTGGGGTTGTGAAGAGTTGAACACAACTAAGCAACTTTTTCACTTTTTTTGTTAGATTGGTTTTAGCATAAAATGAACCAACCAGAATTACTCAATTGGAGAAACCTATTGTATTTCAGTTTATATAGACATTGAATGGGAAAGAAATACCAAGAAAAAATGACTTTTTTAATGCTAAGAAAAATAGTAAGTGAAATTTATTTATAATTTTGTTTGATTTTACCTTCTCAAACTTTCTCAGCCTTTTCATGACCTGAAATTTCAACCCCAAAGTATACACTCCATGTGTTCTCTCTGGAGCAAGACAGCATGTAAAGAAAACAAGTAGGATCTCCGATGTTTTGCAAAGTTGAATGCCTGAGGTTTTCAACAAAACATACAGAAATAATTTGGGTTTGAATAGGGAGCCTTATGGCCTTCCCTGGTGGCTCCGACGGTAAAGAATCTGCCTGCAATGTAGGATACCAGGGTTTGATCCCTGCCTGCAATGTAGGAAACCAGGATTTGATCCCTAGGTTGGGAAGATTCCCTGGAGAAAGGAATGGCAACCCAGACCAGTATTCTTGCCTGGAAAATTCCATGGACATAGGAGCCTGGCGGGCTACAGTCCATGGGGTCGCAAAGAATCAGACATGACTGAGAGACTAACACTTTCACTTTTTTCGGGAAACCTTATACCATGATTACCCACTAGATGGCGAAATGTGACATGAAATTGAGGCTGTGGAGGAAGTTGAAAGTGACTTGGAGTTGAGAAAGTTTGTTAGTGAAAACCTATAATTGTACTATATTCGTAAAGAGGTATGCTATAATCATTTTTAAGGGATATAAGTTTCTTCTAATTAAAAGCATTTACTGATTAATTCAAATGCTTGTCTGAAGCCCTAAGGCTAAAACCCAGTTGACTGCAAGGATGGTTCCCAAACTCTACTTCTTATCTTTGCCAGTCTCCCCCAACCCAGGGACTAACGGTTTAACAATATTTCTCAGGACCAACCACCATTTTTCCTGGGCACTAGTTATAATTCTCTTCTGTCACAATCTTGATCATGTTTCTTAGCATCTCTTCAGCAGCCTTAACTACTTCACCCTTGCGTATTTGCTTGGGCTGAGCCCAGCTATGGTCACTCTTTCTGACTTTTTCAACTCTTTTTTTTTTTTTTTTTAACTCTCTGGGGGACCTAATGAGCTTATTTCTCAGCACCTAGTAAGATGCTCAATTTCCAGGTCCTAACTCTAAATCAAAATGAGCCCCAAGATATGAGAGGAAACTTTCTTTCTTTTAAAAAAAGAAAAAAGGAGGGGTCATCTAAATGTTACAGGAAGGCTGATGGAGAGGAAGAGATTAAAGTCAGACCAGTTAAGCAGCTTACTCAAAATTTCTTATCGATAATTGCTAAAAATAGAGCCAGATACTCCTGACACCTGATTTGGCACTCCATTTGGTCAATCGTATCTTTCTTTGATCATTAAATGAAAGAACGGAGTGGCAATTTGGAGGAAAAGCCTGCCAAGTAGACTTAATAATCTTTTCCAATTGCTATCGGTGAAACTAGAAATAGAAAAAGTTTTCTGTTGGCTCTCCACTATTCTAAACTTAATATTTCTATAATATTCGACACTCTGAAATTGAATCATGTTACTAGAGTCTCTTGTTGGATTCTGATAAAGTGAAAGTTAGACTGGGCTTCCCTTGTGCCTCAGCTGGTAAAGAATCTGCCAGCAATGCGGGAGACCTGGCTTCGATTTCTGGGTTGGGAAGATCCACTGGAGAAAGGAACAGCTACCCACTTCAGTATTCTGGCCTGGAGAATTCCATAGACTGTATAGTCCATGGGGTCATAAAGAGTCGGACACGACTGAGAGACTTTCAGTTTCAGACTGGAATTTTCCAAAGTAAGTGGTCTTTGGGAGAAACCTCCTGTATAATCCATAGTATATGTCATTCTATACACAGATAAGTTATAAAATAGAGAAGGGAATTTCTTCATGAAATGAAGAATTTTGAAGAAAAAATGAAGAAATGTCCTTAATGAGGAAATATAGCTCACCTAATACCCAACATCCAAAAGGGCAGGCCACGGTCAACCTACACCTCTGTTGGAGACTCCTGGAGACTCACAAGCAAGCCTGGCTCAGTCTCTTGTGGGGTCACTGCTCCTTTCTCCTGGATCCTAGTGTGCACAAGATTTTGTTTGTGCCCTTCCAAGAGTCTCTGTTTCCCCAGTCCTGTGAAAGTTCTGTAATCAAATCCCACTGGGTTTCAAAGTCAAATTCCCTGGGGGTTCTCAGTCCCTTTGCCAGATCCCCAGGTTGGGGAATCTGTTGTGGGCCCCAGAACTTTTCCAATAGTGTGAGAACTTCTTTGAGATAATTGTTCTCCAGTTTGTGGGTCATGGACTGGGCAGCTGTATGGTAAGGCTAATGGAGACCTCCTCCAAGAGGTCTCCATAAATAAATCTCCTCTGAGATTTATTTATGCCACATGCCGTGCTTCCCAGGTCTGCTGCAGCCAGAGCCCCTGTCCACATAGCAGTCCACTGCTGACCTGTGCCTCCACAGGAGATACTCAAATACTCAAAGGCAGGTCTGACTCAGTCTGTTAATGAACCAGATAAGCACAATAGCGTGATCACTCACCTAGAGCCAGATATCCTGGAGTACGCAGTCAAGTGGGCCTTAGAAAGCATCACCATGAACAAAGCTAGTAGAGGTGATGGAATTCCAGCTGAGCTATTTCAAATCCTAAAAGATGATGCTGTGAAAGTGCTGCACTCAGTTTACCAGCAAATTTGCAAAGTTCAACAGTGGCCACAGGACTGGAAAATGTATTTTCATTCCAATCCCAAAGAAAGGCAATGCCAAAGAATGCTCAAACTACCGCACAAGTGCACTCAACTCACACACTAGCAAAGTAATCCTGAAAATTCTCCAAGCTAAGCTTCAACAGTAGGTGACCTAAGAACTTCCAGATGTTCAAGCTGGATTTAGAAAAGGCAGAGGAATCAGAGATCAAATTGCCAACATCCAATGGTAATAGAAAAAGCAAGAGAATTCCAGAAAAATATCTACTTCTGTTTCACTGACTACACAAAAGCTTTTGACTGTGTGGATCACAACAAACTGTGGAATATTCTCAAGAGATTGACATACCAGGCCACCTTACCTGCCTCCTGAGAAATCTGTATGTGGGTCAGGAAGCAACAGTTCGAACTGGACTTGAAATAACGGACTGGTTCCAAATTGGGAAAGGAGTACATCAAGGCTGTATATTGTGACCCTGATTATTTAACTTACATGCAGAGGGCATCATGAGAAACGCTGGGCTGGATGAAGCACAAGCTGGAATCAAGATTACCAGGAGAAACATCAATAACCTCAGATATGCAGATGACACCACCCTTGTGGCAGAAAGTGAAGAGGAACGAAAGAGCCTCTTGATGAAAGTGAAAGAGGAGAGTGAAAAAGTTGGCTTAAAATTCAACATTCAAAAAACTAAGATCATGGCATCTGATCCCATCACTTTATGGTAAATAGATGGGGAAACAATGGAAACAGTGTCAGAGTTTATTTTTGGGGGCTCCAAAATCACTGCAGATGGTGAGTGCAGCCATGAAATTAAAAGACACTTGCTCCTTGGAAGAAAAACTATGACAAACCTAGACAACGTATTAAAAAGCAAACCTAATTTTGCCAACAATGTTCCATCTAGTCAAAGCTATGGTTTTTCCAGTAGTCATGTATGGATGTGAGAGTTGGACCATAAGCAAAGCTGAGCACCAAAGAAACTGATGCTTTTGAGCTGTGGTGTTAGGGAAGACTCTTGAGAGTCATTTGGACTGTGTGGAGGTCAAACCAGTCCATCCTAAAGGAAATCAGTCCCGAATATTCATTGGATGCTGAAGCTGAAACTCCAATACTTTGGCCACCTGATGCAAAGAACTGACTCATTGGAAAAGACCTTGATGCTGGGAAAGATTGAAGGCAGGAGGAGAAGGGGAAGAGAGCATAAGATGGTTGGATGAGTTGGCATCATCGACTCAATGGATATGAGTTTGAACAAGCTCTAGAGCTGGTGATGGACAGGGAAGCCTGGCGTGCTGTAGTCCATGGGGTTGCAAAGAGTGGAATACAACTGAGCGACTGAAACTGAACTGAACTGAATACCCAACCTCATTTCCCTTTCACCTGGCATATAACAGATGGTCTATTTGCACAAGCAAAGAAGGGACAAAGGAAGTCAAAAATGGAGAAGAAAATGAAGGGAGATGAAAGAAAAATACATTTATTGAAAAGACCTAAACAAATGCTTGTAAAATCATCAAGAAGCATACTTTCTTCATCTAGTTGAGATGAAGAAATGTCAGCTCTCTTAGGATAAAACAGTGTTTTAGGCTTGCTCATTATAAAAAATATTCCCTAAACATCTCTTTTCTAGACTAAACAATTCCAGCCCCTAAAACTTTCCCTCAGAACTTTCATTAATTGTCTTTGTGCTTATCCATATCAATTTTTATATCTTTCTTCAAAGTCTAAGTTGTTTGAGATTTTATTCCATTGCCTTTCATTATCCTTTGAATGTTATCCTCTTTTGAGGAGATATTTGTATAAAATGAATAACAAATTTTGTAAGTTTTTAGGAGAAAGCATATTTTTATGCCAGTGGAGAAATATCATGTGGTATTTGATTTTGATTACAAACAAATTAATTTTAACAGAAATTTGCTCTTTGTAAAAGAAAAAATAAATTGATTATTGCATCTTGATTTCTCAGTCCCTCAATACAACATACATATACACACCACACACAGTTCCTATGCTATGAAAAATTAGTGAAGCATAATAATATAAAGGGCTTCCCTTGTGGCTCAGCTGGTAGAGAATCTGCCTGCAATGCGGGAGACCTGGGTTCGATCCTTGGGCTGGGAAGATCCCGTGGAGAAGGGAAAGGCTACCCCCTCCAGTATTCTGGCCTGGAGAATTCCATGGACTGTATAGTTCATGGGGTCGCAAAAAGTCAGACATGGATGAGTGATTTTCACTTCAGTAACATAATATTTACTTTCCAATGATGATAATATTTAATGCGAAATTAAAATTAAGGTATTTCTTTAAAATATTTCTTACCCTGAGTTCATGAACTATGCAAAGAATTCTTTATAACATATAAAAACTGAGAACTTGTTGGCAAATATTGTTGGGAATACACAGATAAATTTTCCAGTTTAAGCACTTTCCTATTTCCATTAATTTATAAAATTGCTGTCTATGAACCACCTTCATCAAAATCACTTTGCAGAAGGGTACTTCAACAGTATTTGTAAAAAATTCTGATTCTGGACTCCAGTCCAGTCCTACAGACTTAGAAACCCTAGAGGTAGGGTCCAGAAAATTGACACACTCTTCAGATAACTCTTACAAATGTCTCAGTTTGAAGGAATACTTATACAAAGGTTCTGTCTTTTCATTTGGTGAGCAGTCCTTTTGTTTTCTTAGAATTATAAAGTTTTTTTGTGTTTTTTTTTTTAAGTTGATATTTACACAGTGATGGTAAAAATGTGAGTGGCTTCCTTCTTATCTGTCAAACATCCTAGGTCTGGTTAGCAACCTGACTATTGTGAAGACAGAATTTAATTGTATTGAAATTGAAAGTGTTAGTAGCTCAGTCATGTTCAACTCTTTGCAACCCCATGGACTATATAGCCCACAAGGCTCCTCTGTGCATGGAATTCTCCAGGCAAGAATACTGGAGTGGGTTGCCATTCCCTTCTCCAGGGGATCTTTCCGAGCCAGGGATCAAACCCAGGTCTCCTGCATTGTAGGCCCATTCTTTACCATCTGAGCTATGAGGGAAGGATCTATCAGGTGCTTTGATCTCCCAGTGACTCCCTCTATTTGGGGATGTTGTTATAAAATTAATCCCCAAAGTCTCTTTTAGAATTCACTTAGTTGGCCAGATTTTCACCTCACATTGCACTGAGTTTGATTTCTTCCTTGTAGTAGCTCGGGGCTTCCCTGGTGGCTCAGAGGTTAAAGCGTCTGCCTGCAATGCAGGAGACCTGTGTTCCTTCCCAGGCTTATTATACTAACATTAACACAGAATGTTGGGCAAGCTTTGTCATGAGGAGGGTATGTGTCTCATTTTGTCCCATTTTACACCTGTAGCTCTAGCACTCCAAGAGTATTCCTAATGAACAATCAGTTAGATTGTTATCAATTAGATCAATTATCAACTCATAATGTTGATAAATAACGAGTCCCTGGGCTACAATTTAATCAAATGTAACAAGACTCTTTGTGACCTCATGGACTGTAGCCTCATCCAGACTCCTCTGTCCAGGAATTCTCCAGGCAAGAATACTGGAGTGAGTTTCCATTCCCTTCTCCAGGGGATCTTCCTGACCCAGGGATCAAACCTGTGCCTCGTGGATTGGCAGGCAGATTCTTTACCATCTAAGCCACCAGGGTAGCCCTTGAGAAAATTTAACTACATGACAATGATAACTTCCAACCATAAGATTCAAAGGAAAAAATCTCTATGCAAATGTTATCTTATTTAATAACTACACTGCTTGTCTCACAGGAGAATTATGCTGTTGTCAAAGAAGATACAGAAAGTTAGGCTAAGTAGATACAAGGGTCACCATTCCATTTGATGTAGAAATACCATTTCAAGTTGATTGCTTAGAAACTGAAACATATTTTGCCCTATAAATGTGTTATAAATTGTTATTAAATTCCAAAGTTCATTTGAAATGTCGTTAGTGGGACTACTCTGAAAAAATGACAACTGGGTATAATCAGCCAACCTTCAGAGAAGGGCTGTGTGGTGATAGTTGTACATTCAGGCAACTGCAAGTCAATCACATGTGAGGGTCACCGAAAAAAAAAAAAATTATGGACAAAGGCAAACTAGAGTCTTGATGCTGGAAGAGACCTTTGATTTCCTCACAGGATGATGACACATCATGGGCTAGTTTCCCTTGGGAATGTAACCAGATGCATTTCAGAGTGTTGGACCTAACCCCTTTGGGGGATGTGATTGATAAGTTCTTTATCTTCCAAATGCCAAAGAAAGTAATGAAATGGGGTAACTTCCAGTCCTCCCCTAGCAACCCAACCCGCATCCTCCTGAGACTGACCAATCACGTCATCCTTATTTTGGACATCTGTATTTCTCTACCAGGAGATCTCAAAAAAACTAACAGTAAACGCCTCCTTCAAAGATAGTCCCTTTATCTAAGCTCTACAATGAGAAAGGAACTTGATTTTGATCTCTTCCTTTGGCCAACAGAACTTGGAAGTTTTGTTAGGGTTAATGATCCCTGTTGCTTTTTCCAGTAAGTAGAGCTTGTCCCTCTCCTCTCCTCAAGGGTTTCCTTCAATTAGAATAAAACACGATGATCCAATGCAAGTTCCACCCTCTCCAAGGAACCTCTCCCTTTATTGTATAGGAGGGCTGCTTATAAACCTGATGTTTTAAATCAAGGAATACTTGAATTCTACCAGTTCCAAAACACAGCAGGAATGTTATTCTCATTATGAGTGTAGAGTGTATGTGCTCAGCCACGTCCAACTCTTTGCAACTCCATGGACTTCAGCCTGCCAGGCTCCTCTGTCCACGGGATTTTCCATGCAAGATTACTGGAGTGGGTTGCCATTTCATACTCCAGGGGATCTTCCTGACTCAGGGACTGAATCCATGTCTCCTGTGTCTCCTACATTGGCAGGTGATTTCTTTAGCATTTACCACCTGGGAAGCCCCATTCTGGTTATAGTGGTGGCCATATTGATTTTCAGTGTGTGTGTATGTGTTCCCATAACAAATCTCTGCTATGAATTTTTCTTGTGATTTACCCCACTTCTCTAAAAATTAAAATTATAATATAAGAGATTCTGTTTGTGTGTTTCAGAGCCAGAGGCAATTTGTTCCAAATAAAATAGTTATTTTAAATAGGGGTGTGCGTGTGTGTGTGTGTGTGTGTGTGTGTGTGTGTTAGTCACCCAGTCATGTCCAACTCTTTGCAACCCCATGGACCGTAGCCTGCCAGGATCCTCTGTCCATGGAATTCTTCAGGCGAGAATACTGGAGTGGGTAGCCATTCACTTCTCTGGAGGTTCTTCCTGACCCAGGGATTGAACCAGGGTGTCCTGCCTTGCGAGCAGATTCTTTACCATCTGAGCTACCAGGGAAGTTCTTATATTATGATACCCTTATTTAAAATAACTATTTTATTTGTAAACAAATAATCTCTGGTTTAATTTGAATTAGGAATTAAAGTAAAATGATGTCAGTAAAGCTAGTTTTATCCTACCTACCAGGTTAGATACTTGGCTTTTATTAAAATGATTGTATTTCCCTCTATTTCCACAGGAACATCTCACATGCATCTCCAAGTAAAATCTTTTCAGTCCTTCCTGTGCACTCCTGACATCATGAACACTGTTCCTCCCGAAGTCCCTTATTTCAATCAGTGGCACTGCCATCCTCCCAGGTGCTCAAGCAAGAAGCTTTGTAGTCGCCTTCAACCTCTCCATCTCAATTAGGAGGTCTTGGTGAGCCAGAAGAATCGTGCTTCTTATTTACCACCACGAACAAGTCACTGTCGATTAAGTGTTTAAGTGATTTTGTAATTACCCATCTATGACTCTTAGGCAAGACACTTAACCTTTCCAAACTCCAGTTTCTGCCTCAAGAAATTCATATATATGGACTATAGAAGTATCTCTGAGGTTCTCTAGTACAGTGCTGCAACTGCATTCATACAAAGCTTTCTCAACAAAAAAGTCATTAGTTACCAACACTTTTTATATGTAGTTTGCTTATAGGTTGGTTTCCTGTTCCACGGGCTTTTCAAATACCCTGCATTTGATTCTATTATAACATTTATCATTCTCAAGTACAACTTTGTTGTCTATCATTGCAGTAGATGCTGAGATTTGTGAAAATTAAAATTCATACATACAGACTATGACCTTTATCATTTACCTCCCCTTTCTATCAGCGCTTTTCATAAAAATCATCCAAAATAGATTTGAAAGCATTTGAATCTCTCCGTCCACACTGGCTACCCTAGTCTAAGCTGCCCTCGTTCTTCCCCAGGATGACTGACAGCCTCTTTGTTGTTGTTTAGTCACTAAATCTTGTCCAACTCTTTTGCAACACCATGGACTATAGCCCGCCAGTTTCCTCTGTCCGTGGGGTTTCCCAGGCAAGAATACTGCAGCAGGGTGGCCCTTTCTTCTCCAGGGGATCTTCCTGACCCAGGGATCAAACCCATGCCTCCTGCATTGTCAGGAGGATTCTTTACCACTGAGCCACCAGGGAATCCCTGAAAAGCCTCTTTAGCTGTCTGCTATCAGCACTCTTGCCTCCTTGTATCTCAAAGAGCAAAGTGATGTGCCTAAAACCTTCCTTAGCTCCCCATTGCATTTGTAAAAGGCTCCAAAGTCCTTCTTGTGGCTTTACAGCTGCCCACTGCCTACTTCACAATCTCAGCTCCTGCCGCTCCTGCATCTGTTCATCTGCTGCAGACACACCAGCCTCTTTTCAGTTCCTGTCTCAGTAGCTCTGACCATGCTGTCCTATCGGCCTGGAACCCATGGGACTTAGTTCACCGAAAAAGATATATGATATACTTTGAATATAATCTTATTGTATGAAATTGTCTTCAGAAGTAGCACCTTAACCTTTTTTTTAAGCTCTTCTCTCCACAGTTGCTTTTCTAAAAATGATAAGAAGTTAATAATGTGGTTCAGGAGTATGTTTGTCTACAGCTAACTAAATGGAGTTTCAAAATTTTTTCAACTGGTAGCTCAGATGGTAAAGAACCTGCCTGCAATGCAGGTGACTTGGATTTGATCCCTGAGTTGGGAAGACGCTCTGGAGAAGGGAATAGCTACCCACTCCGGTATTCTTGCCTAGAGAATCCCATGGACAGAAGAGCCTGGTGGGCTATAGTCCATGGGGTCGCCAAGAGTCTGTCAGGAGTGAGTGATTAACACTTTCACTTGGGCTTCCCAGATGGTGCTAGTAGTAAAGAACCCTCCTGCCAATGCAGGAGTCCTAAGAGATGGGGGTTCGATCCCTGGGTCAGGAAGATCCCCTGGAGGAGGGCATGGCAATTCACTCCAGTGTTCTTGTCTGGAGAATTCCATGGACAGAGGAGCCTGGTGGGCTATAGTCCATAGGGTTGCAAAGAGTTGGATACAACTGGAACAATTTAGCACACACACAAAGCAAAATTATCACCCACTTCTAATGAAATGTGACCTCTTCTGGGGTAAGATATCATAGGGCTTGAATATTTTATTATACTATACACTGGAATTAGAATTACTCATGAAGAATACCCAAAGGTTATCACTTAAAGTAGCCTGTTCTTTGTAGAAATCATAGAATATCCTTCTTGACCTGTATTCAGCTCACAAGATCCTCTTATATTTCTATCATCAGACTACATAGCAACATGCTGCCTTATTACTAAAAGGTAGAGAATTCACACCTAATAAAACAGTATGACATTCATGGGGAAATTTCTCAGTGACAATTTCAAATATTTCCAAGAAGATAATGTCTTAAGGAGAAGAAGCCTTGAAATTTGAAGATTTCAAGAACATGTAATCAGTCCTATAGTTTTAGGAAGTGATTTTCCACTGCCAATGAAATCATGTTTTGTTTGTTTGTTTGTTTGTTTCACTTGCCTAGGAAACCTAAAAATAGCACATGCAATACTAGCAGTTAGTTTATACTTAAAATCAAGCATCAGGACTTCCCTGGTGGTCCAATGGTTAAGACTTGGCCTTCCAATGCAGGGGGTGTGTGTGTGTTCAATCCCTGGTTGGGGAGATAAGATCCAGTGTAGTGCGTGGCCAGAAAGCCAAAGCAAAACAGAAGCAATGTTGCAACAAATTCATTAAGACTTTAAAAATGGTGCACACCAAAAATATATATATATGTATATATCAAGCCTCCTCTCATGAAACTGAATGTTACTTTTTACCAAAGCATTCTTGAATTTGGGGGAAGTTATATGAATTAGAGGCCATTGGGTACTTCTTTTTAGGTATTTGTCTCGCATGTTCGGTAAGTACTAACTCCAGAAGGAGGCTCCTGCCATCACTAACTAACAGCAGCTCTTACGTAGGCATAAACAAAGGCCACAGCCCAGACACCAACTGTCAGAGGCTGCCAAATCTGATGCGAATTGTTCTAAACTCACTATGTAAAACTGAAACAACAGAGACCTTGACCCTTGAAGTACCTGGGAAAGAGGCAGCCTTCCTCCTGGTCACGCTGGGCCTCTGTGTGCTCTGCCCTGCAAATGCGTTTACACAAGGATTAGTTTTCCTGACAACTATCTGGGTTTTGATTTAGAAACTGAATAGGACTCTGCCACAAAAAGCCACTGGATCATAGACAGTGTGTTCTTTTAATTTACTTCCATAAACAGGCAAAAATTGAAGTCAGCTGTCAGCATAGACCAAATTAAAGAACAGAGTGTCAGAGCCACAGTTGAATCAAGATGAGTTTTTGAGGTGGGGGTGGTGGGAGCTTGGGTTTTTAAGCTTCCAAGGAAGATATGTTGTTAGGGTTCAGGATGGGGAACACATGTATACCTGTGGCGGATTCATTTTGATATATGGCAAAACCAATACAATATTGTAAAGTTAAAAAATAAAATAAAATTAAAAAAAATAAAAGTACCGTGAAATACTAAAAAAAAAGAGACTTTCACTTTGTGGTTTAGATGTACTGTGCATTGTTTACTTTTCAAAAAATTAGATTTAGACTGAAACTAATATCATTCCTAAAAAAACTTTTCTTACTTAAGTGATGTACAGGATCTCAAAATATAATACAATAAATGTGCAAACCATAACTATCCCTAATTATGGCAAATATAGCTCAGTCAGCTAGGCTTATGGGCTGTGATCTCCTGGATATTGCTCATCATAAACTCTTAATGCTTCTTTTAATGATTTTAATGATTATTCTAATTCTGTCCTGGTATTTTTTTTTTTTTTTTTGCTTCTCTTGTTGTCTCACAGTGATCCTGCTTCTATGCCAGTCTGATGAGACAGAACATTGTAATAGTTATTGGTGAAGGAAAGGAAGCAAAATCTCTAACCTGGAACTTTTGATCACTCAGTAAATAGTACAGGCATTCATCACCTATATTAAGGTAAGTGCAGACATCTATGGCTGTGTGTGGTGGCCCAAAATTTGGTTAACATCAGTATGAGTGTAATTGGGCAATATGCCCTAGTAGTTAAAGGATATTGACTATGGAGTCAGATATGGGTCTATTTTCAACTATGCAATTTATTAATAAGTTAGTGCATTTCCTTGAATTTTACTTTTTTTTCATTTGTGAAATAAAGATAATAATATTTCACAAGATTGCTTTGAAAAATGAAGTATGATAACATATACAGTGTGCTTAAATAAGTCGGGTATATGGAAGGCACTCAATAAAATCGTTATTCTCATTATTTTATTATTAACTCAATTCAGTAAATAGATTGTTAAAGCCCATGATGTGTCCAGCCCTGTGGGATACACAGAAGTAAGAAATTGTGTTCCTGTCCTGAAGAAGCTTATAATCTAGTTGTTTGTTTTAATTATGGAAATAAGCTATAGTGTCTGGAAAAAGCAATGTTACTTTTGGGGGAAGCGTCTAAATGAGTGAGGGGAAAAAACAAGAGCTGCAAGGGGATCAGAGAAAGAAGAGGTCACTGTTAACTGAGAGAGTGGAGAAACACTGCATGGAAGTTGTCAGAATGATGATGAATCTTGAAGAGTGGGATTTTTGCCTGCAGACTGATTGAAAGGTTACAGAAATGAAAACAACCTATTTGAGGAATAAGCATCTTCACCACAGCAGTGTTTGTGCTGGAAGGAAGCAAGGATCAGGTTGTAAGGAGTGGCATTGTACACAGTGTTTTCTAGGAGATGGTGTGCTCCTGGTTTATTTGACCATGAAAAAACTCTCTCCCTCTATTCCCCTTCCCTGTCCTCCTCCCTGCAGCCCATTTCCTGTTCCTTCTCTTCTTTTCTCCCCTCTCCTCTCCTGTCTTCTCCTCTTTTCCTTTCCCATCTCTTTCCCTTGCTCCTCTTCCTATAGAACTAAGAAGTGGAAACAGTATGGGAAAGGGCTTAAAATAGAAAAATTAAGCACTGGACCCAAGCTTGTCTGGCTTTGGAAGATTTGAGATACAAAGTTTATGATTAAATCTGTAAGGATTTTTTCTCCCAACAGCACTGTTCTGTGGATCAGTAGAAAATAGGAAGTAAATTATACTAAAGCATCTAAAAGAATCAAGACAGACACAAAACAAAGATACACCTATCTTCTGATACCCAGGAACCAAGACATTCAATAAATGTTGACCCACTGCTCTGGGAACATCCATGTGAACTTGGATGATTAAAGGAATTCAACCTTTTATAGGAGATGTTGCCCATATGTTGTTTTTTTTTTCCTTTTAGTCATCAAAAGCATAGATTCAAATGTTAATTGAGTCCAGTCAATTCAGGTATATATTTTTAATGATAGATAAGAGGCTCTTTTAAGTCCAGACTTCATCAAGATAACAAAAGAAAGTAGGTAAGGATGCTTAAACATCCCTGTGGTATGAACTAAACAGTTAACGTAAACACACATACACACATCATAATAAGTAGTTGTGACCACATTGCACTTCCATTACAAATTCCAATCACACTTTATTAGGATAAGAATGGCTTTAAGAACCAGTCTTGTCTTCTCCAGAGTAATTTATATGATTGGTCTATTTCTGCATCCTTCATTTGTCCTGACTGACATCCATCTTTATTAATTCTGTCAATAAAAAACTTCTCACTTTTTTTTATATGAGAATTATATGCATATGACACCACCCTTATGGCAGAAAGTGAAGAGGAACTCAAAAGCCTCTTGATGAAAGTGAAAGTGGAGAGTGAAAAAGTTGGCTTAAAGCTCAACATTCAGAAAACGAAGATCATGGCATCCGGTCCCACCACTTCATGGGAAATAGATGGGGAAACAGTGGAAACAGTGTCAGACTTTGTTTTTCTGGGCTCCAGGATCACTGTGGATGGTGACTGCAGCCATGAAATTAAGGGACGCTTGCTCCTTGGAAGGAAAGTTGTGACCAGCCTAGATAGCATATTCAAAAGCAGAGACGTTACTTTGCCAACAAAGGTTTGTCTAGTCAAGGCTATGGTTTTTCCTGTGGTCATGTATGGATGTGAGAGTTGGACTGTGAAGAAGGCTGAGCGCCGAAGAATTGATGCTTTTGAACTGTGGTGTTGAAGAAGACTCTTGAGAGTCCCTTGGACTGCAAGGAGATCCAACCAGTCCATTCTGAAGGAGATCAGCCCTGGGATTTCTTTGGAAGGAATGATGCTAAAGCTGAAACTCCAGTACTTTGGCCACTTCATGCGAAGAGTTGACTCATTGGAAAAGACTCTGATGCTGGGAGGGATTGGGGGCAGGAAGAGAAGGGGACGACAGCGGATGAGATGGCTGGATGGTATCACTGACTCGATGGACGTGAGTCTGAGTGAACTCTGGGAGTTGGTGATGGACAGGGAGGCCTGGCGTGCTGCGATTCATGGGGTCCCAAAGAGTCGGACACGACTGAGTGACTGATCTGATCTGATCTCTGATACATAGGCATGTTTTCTTATACATGAGGAAATTCTTAGTTGCTTTGTCTGCAGCTCTTCAAGTAAACAAAATACATGTCAACTATTTTTTCAGCATTTGGTATTTCTGTTTCTATATTGCTACTATACAAATAGCACTGGAAATTCAAGCCCTATCCATTCTACAAATTATACCCATTGTGTCTGGCCAACTTCTCCAACCTGACTTGCTACAAGACGTCTATACTTTAGCAAGAGAGGGCTTATACACCTTTCTGCACTTAGACAGCAAAGGCCCCCGGAAGAATTCTACTGTGGTTGCTGACTTCAAAATTTCCTCTCACCTCTTTCCCTCAACATAATATTTTTAATTCAGTTTCTTCCTAGTGATTTCCATTGTGGCACCCTAAAATGTATCCCTGACATCTTCCCAAGCAGCCCTAGCTGCAGGTTTAAAATGTGAATACTTTTTTAGATGATTGGTTTTTAATCATTTCATGTTTACTCTAGGAAGAAGAGATACATTCATATATACAGTCAATAAAAACCCATAATTAGTAACAGCAAACATTACTGAGAGCACTGTGTACCGGGCACTGTGTTAAGAACTTTGTGACACATTAGCCAGTTTAATTTATATACCATTCCCGAAGTTTATCCTTCACTCACTATCTAGTCATCTTTTAGAAGAGTAAATCTGATCCATCAACATGCTTAAAGTCTTTTTAAGAGTAAAATCGTTTTATCATAGTCTACAAAGTCCTCCATAATCTCCCCTTTGCCCATCTCCGCAGCCTTATTCTCTTCCTTGTTTATAGCTTTCTTTCCCTTCAATAGCCAACCTCATTCCTGACTCACTGCCTTTACATTTGGCTTTCCATCATCCTCTTCCTGGACTTTACCACAAGGCTTCCTTATTTGTATCATTTAGGGTTCTAGCTCAAGTGCCCTTTCTCTGGAGAGTTCACCTTGGCCCATCCTAACTAAAGTATCATGCCCTCTTCCTTTGTCACTCTTCCTCTCTTCCATAGCTGTTTTATATCCTTTACAGAACATGGCATTATCTGAATACATCTGCTGTATTCATTTGTTTATGTACATCTCTCTGTCCATCCTTGCTCGATATGTTGTTGTTGTTGTTCAGTAACTCAGTCGTGTCTGACTCTTTGTGACCCCATGGACTGCAGCACACCAGGGTTCCCTGTCCATCACCATCTCCCAGAGCTTGCTCAAACTCATGTCCATTGAGTTGGTGATGCCATCCAACCATTTCATCCTCTGTCATGCACTTCTCCTCCTGCCTTCAATCTTTCCCAGCATCAGGGTATTTTCAAATGAATCAGCTCTTTGCATCAGGTGGCCAGTGTTTTGGAGCTTCAACTTCAGAATCAGTCCTTCCAGTGAATATTCAGTATTGATTTCCTTTAGGATTGACTGGTTTGATCTCCTTTCAGTCCAAGAGACTCTCAAGAGTCTTCTCCAACACCACAGTTCGAAAGCATCAATTTTTTGGCCCTCAGCTTTCTTTATGATCCAATTCTCACACCCATACATGACTATTGGAAAAACTATACCTTTGACTATACGGACTTTCATTGGCAAAGTAATGCCTCTGCTTTTTAATATGCTGTATAGGTTTATAATAGCTTTTTTTCCAAGGAGCAAGCGTGTTTTAATTTCATGGTTGCAGTCACCATCTGCAGTGATTTTGGAGTGCAAGAATATAAAGTCTGTCACTGTTTCCATTGTTCCCCATCTATTTGCCATGAAGTGTTGGGACTAGATGCCATGATCTTAGTTTTCTGAATGTTGAGTTTTAAGCCAACTTTTTCACTCTCCACTTTCACTTTCATCAAGAAGTTCTTTAGTTTCTCTTCACTTTCTGCCATAAGTGTGGCATTATTTGCATATCTGAGGTTATTGATATTTCTCCTGACAATCTTGATTCCAGCTTGTGCTTCATCCAGCATGGCATTTCACATTATGTGCTCTGCATATAAGTTAAATAATCAGGGTGACAATGTATAGACTTGACATACTCCTTTCCTGATTTGGAACCAGTCTGTTGGTCCATGTCCAGTTCTAACTGTTGCTTCCTGACCTGCATACAGATGTCTCAAGAGGCTAGTCAGGTGGTCTGGTATTCCCATCTCTTTCAGAATTTTCCACAGTTTATTGTGATCCACACAGTCAAAGGCTTTGGCATGGTCAATAAAGCAAAAATAGATGTCATTCTGGAACTCTCTTGCTTTTTTGATGATCCAGCGGATATTGGCAATTTGATCTCTGGTTCCTCTGCCTCTTCTAAATCCAGCTTGAACATCTAGAAGTTCATGGTTCATGTATTGAATTTTGAGCATTACTTTACTAGCATGTGAGATGAGTGCAATTGTGTGGTAGTTTGAGCATTCTTTGGCATTGCCTTTCTTTCGGATTGAAATGAAATCTGATTTTTCCAGTCCTGTGGCCACTGATAAGTTTTCCAAATTTGCTGGCATATTGAGTGCAGCACTTTCACAAGACCATCTTTTAGGATTTGAAATAGCTCAGCTGGAATTCCATCACCTCCACTACCTTTGTTCGTAGTGATGCTCCTAAGGCCCACTTGACTTCACACACCAGGATGTCTGGCTCTAGGTCAGTGATCACACTCTCATAATTATCTTGGTCATGAAGATCTGTTTTGTACAGTTCTGTGTATTCTTGCCACCTCTTCTTAATATCTTCTGCTTCTGTTAGGTCCATACTGTTTCTGTACTATATTGTGCCCATCTTTGTATGAAATGTCCCCTTTGTATCTAATTTTCTTGAAGAGATCTCTAGTACATCCTTGCTCAAATGTTAGCCCCAGTGAAAGCAGTATTTTTATATGTTTTCTTTAGAGCTCTGTCCTCTGTCCTTAGAAGAGAAAATATTTTTGACTAAATGAACATTTAGTGATGGCAGTGGTATTAATTTTCTCCCAAATTAGGGAGACATTTTTGTGCTAAGTAGTTTATCCATGGTCATTCATATGATGAGTTTGATCTTGGACAAGTCACTTACCCTAACTCAGGATTTCTCATGTTCAGATCCTATGCCTTTAACACCTAGGCTACCCTGTATGAAGTTATAATAGCTCTGTTACATATAAAAACTGAACAATTATACCTCACTTTCAGTAATAACTGGCTGGGTAAATTGTATAAAAAGAAGATATTTTGCTCTCCTACCTTATTCTTATCTGAAAAGAAGAGGACCTAAATATTCAAGATTATCATAGAATTTTGCTTCATTAAGGAGAACCTGCCAAGGAAGCCAGGAAAAAGAGGGAAAAGAGTAAACTGCGATATTTTCAGTCCTTGCCTTTTGAGAGCCATGTGGTAAGTGTTATGACGAGTAACACCTACACTGCTTATGACAAACACCATTGCACAGATGAAGAAAGGAGATTTAGAGAGTTAAGGAACACACAACTTGGTTATAGGAGAATATGAATTCTGTTCTTTAAAAACCCAAGTCCCATGAATGTCCCACTACCACTGGCTTAATGAGTGGTAGCTATGTATTTAAGACTAAAATGTGAAGATTTTTACTGTTAACACCACCTACATTTCTTATTTTTCACTGACATTTGAATATTTCCAGAATATAATATGATATTTTTTATCAAAAAACCTGACTTCACTCTTGTTCAATAATAACAAAAAGTTATGCCAAATTAAATAAAGCCACATTACTTAAACAGCCTCACCAGAAGCAAGCCAAAAAGGCTGGACAGTGCTCAGCAGTGAATGGAATTTTGAATCTCCCAGGCAATTGAGAAATTCATTTTTTCCTGAGGCAATATAAAACATGAGCCATCTTCTCTCTTATAAAATTAAATCAAGCCTGGTCTGTGTGGCAATTTTGCCTAGAACTCAGTGGTCTCAAATCAATCAAGTTCCTTTTAAACTAAAGTCTAGGTTTGATGCTCCTCATATTTTCCTGGAATGTGAACCAAAGAACTACACACAAACGTCAAATGACCAGCCTAGAACCATCAAAATTTGCAATCAACATTGAAAATTCTACTTGAGGAAACATCCATTTTCCTGGTTTCTCAGAATCCTGAATGAAGGTCCCTGAATTTAGAGATAACTGAAGGCAATTTGGCCTTAGCAATGTTCAGGCTGTCCATGGAACCAGGACTTTCAGACAGTGGCAAGGTGAAAGTTATTTCAATGCCCTTCCTCAGAATCATGACCATGAGAAATGAGATCATATGAAAGGTGCTTGCAGTTGACAACATCTTTCCCTGTCAGCAACTTCTCATTTCCCGATGAACCATCCATTCCCCAATCCTCATGGGAGCATAGCTCTTACTTCATCCACAACATCTATCTTTTGGCAAGCTCCTCACCCTGGAATTAAACTCTTTTGAAACGGTTTCCCTTCTTCCTTGGATTTCCAAATGAGAGTGCTTCCCTGCAAGTGCTCTCCTGGCAGCCTCTATCTCTTACTTTAGAGACACATTTAGCACTCTGTTCTGGCCAGCAGATCACCCATGACAGTGAGCAGCGAACAAAGCTCAGATGTGAAGGCGTGGAGAGTGATGAAATACCACGCTGTTGGCTGCCTCCCTGCCAGAACCAGCTGTTCCCTCAGTACAATCCACATCTGCTCTGAGAGCCAACAGAGAAGTCTACAGGGCATTCTGCCGAAAGCCAGGCTCCAGGGTTGTCTGGTGCCGTGGAGGACCCATCACACTCCTATTGATTCAGGATTGCTATAAAAGCATAAAAGTACCTTCTGCTCTTTGCCCTTTTCAATACAATACTCTTCTTTCTGAGGTTTCCAAAAAAAAAGAAAGGTAGAAAGAAAATGTCTTAAAAGATCTTGCCTAATAGAAAAACTCAGGGTTTGGTGTCTGGAGAAATGATATGGCTTTGCTGGTATGTCGATAAAATCTAGTCTTGATTTTTTTCTTATATAGAGCATGGCATCATTTAGATCCTGAAGCAAAAGAAAATTCCATGGTACTTAACCCCTTCATTATCATCTTTTTCTGGTATGAACTGAAAACTCTCCTCTGGGAAGCTGTTTCCTGACCTCTAAATCAATTGAAAAGAACCTGGAGGACATCCATGGTGGTACAGTGGATGGGAATCTGCCTGCTAATGCGGGAACATGGGTTCAGTCCCTGGTCCAGGAAGATTCCATATGCCGCAGAGCAACTAAGCCCCTGAGATGCAACTGCTGAAGCCCTCTCACTCTAGGGGCCATGCTCCACAAGAGAAGCCACCACAATGATAAGAACCCCGGGCACCACGGTGAGGAGTAGCCCTGATTCGCCACAACTGGAGAAGGCCTACACGTGGCAACAAAGACCCAGCACAGCCAAAAATAAATAAATACAATTTTTTTTTAAAAGAAAGGCATGTGGATCCTTTCTTTATGAACAAACAACCCCTGTGAATCTATCAGCCCTTCCCTCTGATCTTTCATTCAAATGAGCCCTCCTATCCTGGGCTTTCTTAAAAGGTATTGAGCCTTTCTTGGCTCATTCTCTTAAACATTTGTTCTTCTCAGGGACAAACTAAGGATGCAGGTTGATCCAGCCACTCTGGCGTTTGGCACAGCTCATCAACAGACAAACTAGGGTTTGTGTATTCTTCTGTGAAAGTGAAAAGTGAAAGTGAAAGTCATTCAGTCGTGTCCAACTCTTTGCGACCCCATGGACTATACAGTCCATGGAATTCTCCAGGCCAGAATACTGGCATGGGTAGCCTTTCCCTTCTCCAGGGGATCTTCCCAACCCAGTGATCAAACCCAGGTCTCCACATTGCAGGTGGATTCTTTACCAGCTGAGCCACAAGGGAAGCCCAAGAATACTGGAGTGGATAGCCTATCCCTTCTCTAGCAGATTTTCCCGACCCAGGAATTGAACTGGAGTCTCCTGCATTACAGGCAGATTCTTTACCAACTGAGCTATCAGGGAAGTGTATTCTGTAGTTTTCTGAATTTAGTATTTAATGTGGGTAGACTAGATCATCCAGATCCATGCAGTTGTAAAAAGAGTATGTTCCATCAACAGTATGTATACTAATGTCAAGTAGTACACATTGAAATACACTAAGTAAAAAAAATAAAGTTTCAGAAAAAGGAAGTGACTTATCCTACATGTTTATCTCATGTGTGGTAAAAATATACATTTTAGCTACAAAAATAGTACACATTCATGGGAAAAAAATTCATGAAAGCACATTTCTTAGATGGCCATGGACAGGAGGAAAATTTTAACTTTTCACTTTACACAATTTTGGTTTCCTTGAATTTGTACCATAAGCTGGTATTCTAAAAAAATAAAATAAAAGTGAATTAGCAGTAATAATCCTAATAAACTGGTGGGGGACTAGTCAGATGTCACAGTGAAGTTGGATATAGACTAAAGGAATTTTCAGCTTTGTTTTTTCCTGAATCAATTATTGTACCTACTTTCAAAGTGTGTTTGTAAGGAGCCCCTTGTGAATAAATGCTGTCCTATTTGTCTCCTTGATCTACTGTGCACTTAGATTAACCAGAGAACTTCTTTTCTCCTGCAAATTCTAACACAGCATCCATTCTGCACTGAAGATGTTGCCACACTACCTTTACTCTGACTGGTCTATGCCATGTTCCCTCCCTTCTTATAGAAAAGATGGACTTTGCAAGTCAGTCTTTATCAACATCCCCCTATTGATCTATGAGCCCCTCTGAGGATAAGACAACCAAGGCCTTTTCTTCTTGCCTTTCATAAAGTGTCAGGCTGATCATTGATGGGTTGGTGAGACAAACCCTCTGAAACCAAGGGATTCAAAATCTCAGCCTGTAGGAAGAAGCTGCAGTTTGAGGACTGATCCCAGTGGAACGAGTGTCATGATGCTAATTGTAGTAAGCAAACAGAGCAGGTTATCCAGAGGCTCTGTGCCGGGGACCAGCCCCGGCTGATCCAGGGAATTCGAAGCGGGGACGGCGTCGGCGAAGATCAGGAAACAATTGCTTAATTAAACGTTAATTAAGGATATAAAGAGTAATAGAATGAGGATAGCTCAGTAGGAAAATTCAGTGGAGAAAAGAGGCTGAAATAAGGATAGCTCAGTGAGGAAATTCAGTGTAGAAAAGAGGCTGAATAATTCAGCCAGAAGGTAAGAGAAAGAACGACATGGTAAGACCAAGTTTCGGTGAACAAGGCCCGCACTTTATTTTCCAAAGTAGTTTTTATACCTTAAGTTATGCATAGAGGATAATGGGGGAAGGGGTAGAGTCATGCAGTAAGCCAGGCTTTCTTCCTGCAAACATATCATATGCAAAAGTTTAGGTGATTTGCATCATCTTCTGGCCCGGAGGCCTTTTTCTCTAAAGGTGATTATTCTCAAGTCAGGCGCCAGCCTCCAAAAAGCATTAGATAAAGTTGCATTCCTACAGAGCAAAGGTGTGGTGGGCTATAACAAGAAAAAGAATTAACTCAAGGGTCCCAGGTTACAAACATTAAAGCTACTACTTACACCAACTATATTAATCAATACACTGCCAGGGACACAGCAGGTAAGGGATATGGAAACTTAGCAGCAAACATTGGCCCAACAAGTGAAAATCCCTTCACCAATACAATTTCTAATCAATCTTTTAACTACTCAAAAGAATCTGTGTTTAGACAGTTTAGAACATCTCCTGCCTCTCACAGTTGGGAGGCTCTGAACAATCACATGTGGCCGGAAAAACCTATTCAGGCAGGCTAGAAGATTTCCAAAGGAGTTTGTAGGTTAAACACTGTCACACCCAGGAATTATTAACTGGAGCTGTAAGCTAACTCTTTTTTCAGAGAGGTCGTGGGGGACAGGCCCCCGTAAAGTCAGAGGTGTAGGTGAAAGCACAAAGCAGAAAGTAGGCAGACTCTGGTTTTGGGGGTAGATTGCTCGAGAATTTCCAGGGAGACTCCTGAGGCTTGATCCCGCCTTTGCGTATGCCAAGCCTCCTTCCTCATGACCTTTGCCAGAGGCGGAGCTCGCTCCCCGCAGCTCTGGTGACAGCAGACAGTTTGCTGCTGCTGCTGCTGCTAAGTCACTTCAGTCGTGTCTGACTCTGCGACCCCATAGATGGCAGCCTACCAGGCTCCTCCGCCCATGGGATTTTCCAGGCAAGAGTACAGGAGTGGGGTGCCATTGCCTTCTCCGCAGCAGACAGTTTGGTAGTGATAAAACAAAGCAGAGTAAGTAGTGCCAGAAAGTCAGGATCAAGGACAATTAGAGGAGGATATTGTGCTGTGGCCATGGGACAGAAAAATAGAGCCCTGGGCTCAGAGGAGATACCATATTGGCTGATTATTAAGGAAAGATAGGGGTGAAAGATTAGTTATACAAAGTGGAGCGCAAGCTCAGAGATGCACTTGCAATAGGGCTGACTCATGCTGACTGGCTTCACTGACCAGATTCAGGCAGCTTTTAATCCCTCTAACCGAGGAAGGATGTCAGTTCTCTGCCTGCAGTGAGACAAGAGTCTTTAGGGTCAAGTGAGCCAAACAGTGAGAGAGCTGAAATTTGCAAGGCAGGTTAGTCAATGCATTATATCGACTAGAGTGGGGGATAAGGGCCAGCTGGAGGCCATATAGCACAAGCCACAAGTGGGGCCAGCAACAGCCGGCTGTTGGCATCAATCTGAAAGTTTAGAAAAAGATAAAATCTATTCATTTTGCCTTTCTTCTGCACATTTAGGGGATATTGGAACCTGGAATCAGAATGCATGTCCTGAAAGTCTCAAGCTGTGAAGCAAAACAAATAAAAAATACAACCAAACAAAAAAATAAAAGTAGCAGGATGACATTTTGCCGTCTTTGAAGGGAAAAGTGATGACTTGTATGGAGCCCACCATGAGGACCATCCACAGCATTTAACCCTGGTTGCAATTTTCTTTTTATGTCTGGGTTACAGGAACACACCCATTTTCCTTAAGTCACATTTAATTTGTTTCTTGGAGGTTCTAATGTGTTCCAAGACAGCAACTTCCCGCCATTGCCAAAGTCTCCTCTTGGCCTGATCTTTCTTGTCTCAGGTTTTAAGGCACTGTCCATTTCACATCTCACAACATAACACACAACATTACTCACTTCGTCAGATGGCCTAGATAAGGTGCAATATTTTCCTATTCCAGGACTGAGCTCTTACAGCAGGCTGCTTTTTGGAAAGGGTGAAAGAGTGGGGTGTGGGCAGGAGGTAGTTAGACTATTACATTCTTTCCTTTAGCTGCCAATAAAAGTGTTGAACTATAGACGGTCCAAGAGGGCCCTGTTAGAGCAGTTATATTCTGGGACCACACCAAATGGAGCTCGAACTGTTGGTAATATTTATTTCAGGGATACAAATTGCAGGTGGGGAAACGAAAAGCAGCTTTGGGCAAATTTAGCAAGCTGTTTCTTGAGGTTTTTGAAAACTGAACACCCAGTGAATCAAAATGCCTCCAAATCTAGCCCATATTGGAATTTTAAATAAAACTACTCTCATTTTGAAGAACACTTAGTACTGAAAGGCCGAAAACATTCCTGTTCAAAATCTGGCTAAATGCATTTAGGACTGTCATTCCTATGGTATCCTTGGTCCAAGTACTATCCTGACATTACCTCCCAGGACTTTCTCCTGGTGTGTTTGCAGGGCTATGAATCTTCAAAAAAAATTCCTGGGATATTCCTCCTAACCCTATTCTCATGAGTTATTACTCATGAGAAAAACACATGATGGATCCCTTTCCTACTTAATGAACTTCCTCTTTACTTTTATTGGCTATTATCTACTAAGTCATTTTCTTCATTATCTAAATTTTCACTGCATGTGCATGCTGCATGCTAAGTCACTTCAGTCGTGTCCAACTCCGTGTGACCCTCTGGACTGTAGCCTGCCAGGCTCCTCTGTCCAGGCAAGAATACTGGAGTGGGTTACCATGCCTTTCTCCAGGGGATCTTCTTGACCCAGGGATCAAACTCATGTCTCTTATGACTCCTGCATTGGAGGTGGGTGTTTTACCACTAGCACCACCTGGGAAGCCCAATCACTCCATAGACATCTATTAACTGCTTTGCATGTATGTGTGATCTAGGTGCTTGGAACAGTGAAAACCAAGATGAACAAGGCAAGAGCATTTTGTGCAAGATAAACACAATAAGTATTTATTGAGTCAATAATTATAGGGAGAGGAATGAAGTGATATCACTAATAGGAAAAAAAGAATAATCAGCTCTTTTTCAATGAGTAAAGGAAGTTTTCAGAGAAAAGATGCTTGTACTTCTTGAAGGATATGTGATTTGACAGACCAACTGTAAAAGTGTTATGGACTCATGAATGTTTGCGTTCTCCCAAAATTCTTATGTTGACGCCCTAGCATCACCACAACATGATAATATTTGAAGCTGGGACCTTTGGTAAGTAATTAGGTTTAAATGAAGTCATGAAAGTGGGGCTCCTGTGAAGAGATTTGTGTCTTTATGAGAAGAGGAAGAGAGACAAGAGCTCACTCTCTCTCTCTCTCTTTCATTGCAATGTGAGGACACTGTAGGAAGGTGGCTGGCAGCAAGACAGGAAGTAGGCTTTCACCTGAAACAAAATCTCCTGGCACCTTGATCTTGGACTTCCCATCCTCCAGGACTGTGATAAAGAAGTTTCTGTTATTTAAGCCTTTGCATCTGTGGTATTTTGTTATGGCATCCTGAGCTGATTGAGACAAAAGGTAAAGGAAATGGCATTCCCAACAGTGGTTAGAGTTCAGTATGACATGTGTAGTGATCTGCAATGGTGCAACAACACCAAGCAAATGAAAACCTTTATGCTGCTTCATCACAGTGGGTGTGGGGAGGTCAAGGGCCAACCCCCACAATTGAATGCACATCATTCCAGGGACAGCACCACCTTTTGCCTTCCCCACCATATTTATAATGGGTACTAAAGGTGGTGTTGTAGCCATCAGATATTTTAAGGTGATTAGTGTTAGTCACTCAGTCGTGTCCAACTCTCTGTGACCCTATGGACTGTAGCCCACTGCTCCTCTGTCCATAGGATTCTCCAGGCAAGAATACTGGAGTGGGTTGCCTTTCTCTACTCCAGGGGATCTTCCTGACCCAGGGTTTCCTGCATTGCAGGTAGATTCTTTACCATGTGAGCTACAACCTGTTGTAGCCATCAGATATTTTAAGGTAATTAATAGATTATTGTAAGTGAAGTAAGACAGAGAAAGACAAGTCTCATATTGTTTGCATGCTGAATCTAAAAAAAAAGAGAGAGAGATACAAATGAGCCTACTTACAAAACAGAGAAGACTCAGAGAATAAACATGGGTACCAGGGAGGAAGATTCAAGGGGATGGTGTGGGGAGAAGGGATAGATTAGAAGTCTGAAACTGACCTATACACACTATGATATCTAAACTAGATAACCAACAAGGACCTAAGGTATAGCACAGGGAACTCTGCTCAATATCCTGTAACAATCTAAATGGGAAAGAATTTGAAAAGAATTCTTTACATGTGTATATATGACAGAATCACTTTGCTGTACACTGGAAACTAATACAACATTGTTAATCAACTATTCTCCAATATAAAATAAAAATTTTAAATTAAAAAATAAAGACGCTGATTTACATTTGAAAAGCGGCTCCTGCACATTAGCTCATTTGATTTGTTGTCACAGCTCGGTGTAGTAAGTGAAATTTTCCCCATTCTTACAAATGAGGAAACTGAGGAGGTAAGTACCTTGTCCAAGACATAGTAGAGTTATTTACTTTCACCTCCTTCCTCTCTCCACAGCCTTGATGAGAAATTCTACTATAATTCGTGCCTCCCACGGTGCTTTAGAATTCTCTCTTCTTGAGGAAAAGATCCCGCTTCACAAAGGTGAGAAGTTTCTTACACCCCTTTTTATCACCAGGACTGAATTCTATGACAGAGTTAGAAAAAGATGCTTAGTGACTAATTGAGAAGGGAGGACTAAGTCCGTCCATTCCAAATCCCATGTTTTTCCTCTGATTCCCAGCAGGGTCATCACACCCTAAGTCAAGCCTACTCACTTGACTGCTTCCTGCTCTGTGCTCTTGCTCTTTCCTCTGTGCCTCATCAAAGCACTGTTTTCCCTCACCAGCTTATGCATTTCTTCATACTTAGCACAAAGAACTGGCAAGCATCTACTATAAAATTAAATTTACTTTCCACTATGTAATGATTAAAGATAATAACCCACGGCTAAAACAGTTGCTTATATAGATTTCAGACGTGTTGACACCACCACTTGGAGAGGGTCACTGGGACCCTAGATACCAAGATGAGGTGTTCACAATTTGCTTTGTCCACACCTAGTAGAAATGTAGAGTCTAGCTCTTCTGGTTCTGAAATTTCACACGTATTCCATATTTCCATAAGAGTGCCCAAAAGGCATTTAAGACTTTATTGACTTTCCTCTTCCAATGCTCTTGATCATCCCAGTACGTTTCACTCTGCATAATAGGTACATTTCTGAAAATGTGGATGTAAACCAGAACATGATTCAATAGATGTAAGATAAAAAAAAAAGTTGGTTTTAATTTTTCTTACTTATGAACTACCACCTATGATAATAAACATGTTATTTAAATATGAAATATATTAAAATAAATATGTTGGATATTACATTAAATATATTTAAAAGAGGAAATTCAGTAATTTTTAATCTCATATCTTTTGTATAAAATGTAAAGTTCTGGAGAGGAAATAGGAAAATATTATACAGTAAAACGTCTGTTTTTCCTGGGGTGAGAGTCTTATAAATTTTTCCAAAAAGCTATTTCTTCCTACATAGATTATAAAGAGAGGATTAAAAAGGCCCACCGCACATCTTTAGCAGGCTTAAAATTTAACATACAGATGACCAAAGTATGTGAAAAATAACTTCTTTATTTTCTTTAATTTTGTTTTACTGATGACAGAAAAAAAACTCAAACTTGCCACTGAAAGACCACTCTCCCAGGTTTAAAATAGTCTGTTTTCATTGAACTCTGGTTTAGTTTTATAAATATCCAGGCAATTTAAATTGCAGACTCCTTACAGGAGCTTAACTAATGTTCACAAGGCTCAGGCCAGTTTTAATTATGCACAAAAGATAAAAAACAACCCAGAACATTTGAGGTTGCATTGTGTGAAAGTATCTCTTTCTGGCACTAGGTTTCCCCAACAGGGCCACACTGCCCTGTCCCGAGTCATATGAAGTCTCTTCTTTAACCTTCCACTCCCCTGGATCTGGGGCTCTGTGCTGTGGATTCAGACTTCTGGGTTCCAGTCCTTCTGACTTAGCTTACTGACAGGGTAACCTTAAGCAAATTATCTCAGTCCTCAGCTTCCTTAGTTGTAAAGTAGTCAATTACTTCATTGGAATTAGTGGTGAGAATTAAATTAAGATAACATCCATAAAGGACTTTGATGCCACTGCCTCGCAAATCATCTATGGTGAAGTTTTGGGAGATTTTTAAATTCTTTAACAGCTGTGGAAGAGATTGCAATAAAATGTATTATTAGAAATTATACACACACACACATAAAAGCAGTATATGTACACAATGTTTTTTTTTTCTTAACTTTATCCTGATGTTATTTTTTTTAATTTTATTTTATTTTTAAACTTTACACAACGTTTTTGTGCTTTTTTTTTAATTTATATGTAAAGGCGAATAAATACATGACAGAAGCTCAAATTACTACAAAATTTCTGACCACTTTAATTTTTGTATACATCTCATCGTCACAGGTAATAGTTGATGGGCTGAGGTCTGCTGGCTGCAGTTTGAGAAACAACACCTTACACAATACCTAGCACAAACGAATACTCATTAAATGTGAGCTATTATATTTGTTGAATCTGTTAGAGCAGATGGAGAATCAAGCATGTCATCAGTTAATGAATAAGAAACATTCATTAAAGATGGAGTAAACATGAAAACTTTCAAACCATGACCACACCTCTAACCTCTGTCCATTTATTTTAATTAAAAAAAATGCTTTGTATCTCATTTTATAAATGAGAGAATTGGTTAAGAGCTGACTACACATGAGAATCACCTGGGGGGCTTTTAAAAATTACTGCTGCCCAGGTACCATTCCAGCCAGACAAGTTAAATCAGGGTCTCTGGTGTTAGCACATGGACATGGAGACTTTTGTAAAGCTCCATGTATAATTCTAATGTGCAGGGCTGGGTTTCTGATAGAACACATTCCTGGACAAGGCAGGACTCTGGTGTCTCTACCTACTGTCCACACACTATCACTGTTACATTGGAGACCTCCTGTAGGGGAACATTTCTTTTTAGACAATTCAGATGAATTCATTCTGTGAAAATGAAATTTAGGGTAGAAGGGGGGTCAATATTAAACAGCTGACTAATGAACCTTACTCATGACCAACACAAAGGCATCTAACTTGGTGTCTCTAAATGCCTACCTGGGTGTTTTGTGAAGTCCCAGGAAGACACACAGATAAGCCCAATTATTAGTAGAAGGGTAATATGGTGTACTCTACATAACCTTTTAAATTCAGCTGGAAATTCAGGCACTTTTTTTTTCTTAAATGAAATATCCTATTTCATCCCTATTTCCAGAATTGTAATCAGAACTTTGGCTTTTATGATGTATTATTTTTCTCATTTGGTTTCCCTTGGAAGAGAATGGAAACTTTGAGTCTTGGCCACTCTCCGTCACATTCTGATTTCCCCATTTAGTGGGCCAGAGAGCTTCATGTACTTTCTTTAATATCAATGGAATTAAGCTGCCTTCTGAGGAAAATGTACAATGGAGATTTATAGACTTCAAAAACATAATAAAAATTAAGCTAAATGTTGAAGTTTTCTTAAAGGTAGAGGTAGTACATTTGAAGTGCTTGCCAAGGTTGAGTTTTGGGAAAAAGCATTTAAACGTTCCAAGGCTGCCTTTATTTTGTTTGTATTCAAAATATTGGTTCCTAGACCTCCTCTGTAGTGTAGAACTCACTCTGAGCCAGTCAGGAAAGTCTTAGGGGGATACGATAATGAGTGGGGTAGATTTGATCACATCACAAGCCAAGTTGTTTGCATAATCTACTGCTGCAGAAGATGATAGTGCAAGGGAAAATAAATTCTCGGAAGAATTCTGCTGCCCACTTCTTGGTTTGCCTCCCTCAGATTTCTCATTCAGTCCTACCTGAAATCTCACTGTCTTTGAGAGTTCTTCTGTTACTTCACAAATTAGTTTGAATCTCTGTTATGATACAGGATTTTGAAGAAACAAATGACACTTACCACAACTATATTTGCTAGTGTTTTCCCTGCTAGATTATAAGCTCCATGTTTATCTTGTTCTATTTCTAGCACCCCAGTTCCCAACACAGTGCCTGACACTGTGTGGTTCAGTACATTTTGTTAAATGAGTGAATATGCCTCATACCACCATCATTTCCCAATCTTTCTGTGCACACACGCACATTGCTGAAGGGATTTTAAGTATTTACCAGAAGAGTAGAATATACTCATATTAAAACCTTTGTGATGTCTTTAAGTTCTGCTTTATAAAACCCACAGACTACACAAACTTTGTGCCATCGTTACAAAATCTGAAACCACATTTGAAGACAGTTAGATGGGCTGAAACCTTAAAACTTGGAATCTGACTTGGGCTAAAATCTTGAGTCTTGCCACTTGCTAGCAATTTACCTAATTTCACAAAGCCTCAGTGTTCACATACATAAAATGGCAAGCAGTAACAACAGTAATGAATAACATACCACAGACCATGGCTGTAAGGATGGAATAAGATAATATATAATTTAAAAACTAGAAAAGTTTCTGGCACAGGGTAGGTCCTCAGTTAATGCTTATTGAATTTGAAAACAACAACAATGGCCATTTTGGAAGGAAGTTTTCCAGGTAAAAATCCATTTGTAAGGCTCAGATGTCATTCACCCTGACTGCTCCCTAGGGCTCCTGGGCTATGGCTCCTGCAGCACTTTATTTCACCTGTGGTTTCTGGAGCCACATCAGAGTTTGGGGTAATTTCAATTAATATCCCTTCTATAATAATATCAGGTCATCTGAAACTTCTATTTTTTGTCCTCGTTATTTTTTAAAAATCAAACTCAAAATTATTCTAGAAACTATAGTAGAAATAATATATTGGTATACTACTACTTAGTCCTAAAACCTTTACCTGTTATACAGGAGCTCACAAACTCAGTTTTAAAAGATCTCCTTCATTTATTTCAAAGAGTACTTTTGTACCTACTTTTCTCTATGTAAGTCTTGCTTTTTGAAAAATCAGTAACATTTTGAACTGTTAACTTTTGAAGTTTGTGACCTTAAGTAAATTATTAATACTTTCATGGCAGCTGGTCGCATCACTTCATGGCAAATAGATGGGGAAACAGTGGAAACAGTGTCAGACTTTATTTTTTTGGGCTCCAAAATCACTGCAGATGGTGATTTCAGCCATGAAATTAAAAGACATTTACTCCTTGGAAGGAAAGTTATGACCAACCTAGATAGCATATTCAAAATCAGAGGCATTACTTTGCCAACAAAGGTTCGTCTAGTCAAGGCTATGGTTTTTCCAGTGGTCATGTATGGATGTGAGAGTTGGACTGTGAAGAAAGCTGAGCGCCAAAGAATTGATGCTTTTGAACTGTGGTGTTGGAGAAGACTCTTGAGAGTCCCTTGGACTGCAAGGAGATCCAACCAGTCCATTCTAAAGGAGATCAGGCCTGGGTGTTCTTTGGAAGGACTGATGCTAAAGCTGAAACTCTTCGCCAGCTCACGCGAAGAGTTGACTCATTGGAAAAGACTCTGATGCTGGGAGGGATTGGGGACAGGAGAAGGGGACGACAAAGGATGAGATGGCTGGATGGCATCAACGTCTCGATGGACATGAGTTTGAGTGAACTCCAGAAGTTGGTGATGGACAGGGAGGCCTGGCGTGCTGCAATTCATGGGGTTGCAAAAAGTCGGACACAACTAAGCGACTGAACTGAACTGAACTGAACTGAACCTCTTTAGCCAAGTTTCCTTAATTGTTACATGTGAATAATGAGTACTTATCATTTAGGGTGGTTTTGAACATTAAATATGTCCATTTATGTGAAGCAGATTCATAGTGTCTGGCACCTCATAAGAATTCAATATTTGCTACTTTAATACAACTGAATGGATAGGCTACACATGCACACACACAAAAAACCATCTTGAGATATATATAGTAATTACTACTTAGAGTGACTATCTGAAAATGTCACCATTTTTTAGTTCATTAAGCTCAGATTGCATATTAAACAGATTTTTAATGTTATGTTAAACATATTAAATGTTATTTAATATTTTTAAACTTCCATGTAGTTGAGGACCAGTGTATATTGAGCCTTTAAAGATCTCATTACTGCATGGAAATATTCCTGAGTACTCTGTAAAATAGAGTTTCTCCAATTGTAGTGCACCGACCACCTGCATCAGAATACCTCTGGGGCTTTTAAAGATTGCCTGGGCTGCACACAATACTATTGAATGAGAATCTGTGGGTATGGAGCCATGGAATATGCATTTTAAACAAATTCATTAAGAAATCCCTATATATGCTAAAATTTGAAAATAGCTACAGTAGATTGAGTAACAATTTGTTACTTTTTTTATCACTGTGACTTGTTCACTAAAATGTCAATACCTTCCTGTAATAGGGAACACACAAAAATGCAATATTACCTAGTTCATAGAAACCAAGGTCAGTCAACAGTTACTGTATACCTCCATGTGTCAGGCACTAAGTGCTGAATGTTTAAAGATATATAAGGCTTGGCATTGTCCCTGGAGATGCTTATACTCCTTATAGTCTAATTTCAGAAACCACTTCTTGAAATATTCTTTAAAAGTCTGTGTCATGTAACCAAGATCCAGACCATAATAGCTCTTGACCAAATGTGATGATTCCTTTATTTAGGGACTATCAGTCCAGTTCAGTTCAGTCGCCCAGTCATGTCCGACTCTCTGCGACCCCATGAATTGCAGCACACCAGGCCTCCCTGTCCATCACCAACTCCCAGAGTTCACCCAAACTCATGTCCATCAAGTTGGTGATGCCATCCAGCCATCTCATCCTCTCTCATCTCCTTCTCCTCCTGCCCCCAATCCCTCCCAGCATCAAAGTCTTTTCCAATGAGTCAACTCTTTGCATGAGGTGGCCAAAGCCCTGGAGTTTCAGCTTTAGCATCATTCCTTCCAAAGAAATCCCAGGGCTGATCTCCTTCAGAATGGACTGGTTGGATCTCCTTGCAGTCCAAGGGACTCTCAAGAGTCTTCTCCAACACCACAGTTCAAAAATCAATTCTTCAGTGTTCAGCTTTCTTCACAGTCCAACTCTCACATCCATACATGACCACAGGAAAAACCATAGCCTTGACTAGACGGACCTTTGTTGGCAAAGTAATGTCTCTGCTTTTGAATATGCTATCTAGGTTGGTCATAACTTTCCCTCCAAGGAGTAAGCATCTTTTAATTTTATGGCTGCAATCACCATCTGCAGTGATTTTGGAGCCCCCCAAAATAAAGTCTGACACTGTTTCCACTGTTTCCCCATCTATTTGCCATGAAGTGATGGGACCAGATGCCATGATCTTCGTTTTCTGAATGTTGAGCTTTAAGCCAACTTTTTTACTCTCCTCTTTCACCTTCATCAAGAGGCTTTTGAGTTCCTCTTCACTTTCTGCCATAAGGGTGGTGTCATCTGCATATCTGAGGTTATTGATATTTCTCCCGGCAATCTTGATTCCAGCTTGTGCTTCTTCCAGCCCAGCATTTCTCATGATGTATTCTGCATAAAAGTTAAATAAGCTATTCTATTGTAAATACACAAGCAAAGGAAGAGAAATCCATCAATTAACCAACAAACATATATAATATGCTTGATAGATCACACAGAAGTATGCTGACAAATTTTAAGAAGAAAAATAAAATCTCTCTGGCATGGAAGCAAGGTTAACAATAGCATATGAGCCCATCATGAAATATATGAGGACTCTAACCCATGAAAAAGCTAAACACAGTTTTAGAGGAAGCCTTGCATCCTAGTAAGTACACTCAGTTTTCCCTGGGGTGTGGGATGTTCCTGGGTAACGGCTGTGAAGCCAGGGTGCTTAACGTTGGGCTTCCTGCAACCACTTGTAGTAAGATTATAGTTAACACTGAACACTAAGCTGGAGGGAACTCAGCTCTAATGGAAATCTCTAACATGTTCAAAACATTAGATTCCTCTGGAACCTGAGAGATATTATGGGAGGTCATAGGCACCCTAGTTCCTCACCAACAGACCCTTCCAAAGTTCAAGATAAGCCTGGAGTCAATGTGAAGTTTGTCAAGAACAGTATATAAGTGTGTTAATGTGTTAGTGTTAGTCACCTCAGTCGTGTTTAACTCTTTGCCACCCCATGGACTGTAGCCTTCCAGGCTCCTCTGTCCATGCAACAGTACTGGAGTGGGTTGCCATTTCCTTCTCCACTGTATATAAAAGGAGCTGAAAAAATGGGGGAAAAAAGCTATAACTAAAAGAATTATTTTAAAAGGTCAGGTGGATACAATAGCTTGAAGCAATAATCCTCCATACTAGGTTGTCCTGCTACTGCTGCTAAGTCGCTTCAGTCGTGTCCGACTCTGTGCAACCCCAGAGACGGCAGCCCACCAGACTTCCCGTCCCTGGGATTCTCCAGGCAAGAACACTGGAGTGGGTTGCCATTTCCTACTCCAATGCATGAAAGTGAAAAGTGAAAGTGAAGTCGCTCAGTCGTGTCCGACTCTTAGCGTCCGTTGTCCTAGGAAATCATAAAATTTAAACTCAGCAGAATTCGTTTTTATAACACAAATATTGAACGGCTTGACTTTAATAATGAAAAAAAATCTCTGATATTTCACTTTTTCTTCTACCCCTCATAAAAAAAGAGATTTTCTTCTTACACTGAAATGTAAGAAGAAATTCAAATTCTTATTTGAATTGTTTATTCTTGAATTGTTATTCTCAAATTCTTATTTGTGATTTGTTTAGATACTAAGAGGAACAGGTGGCAAGTGGATAAAAACAGAAGGCTCATTTTGAGCTTTCTTCAACTCCTAAAATTTCTCTATATTTGAGAAAAAAATAGAAGGCACATTTCATTTGCATTTTTCACCCCTAATTGAAGAACCAGTTTCTAATGGAAGAACATGATGCTGAAAAGGCGCCAATGAAATAGCTGAGTTTCATCCGCTGTGGGGCTGCTTTCTCAGTACAAACAGCATTTGTGGTTTCTAACACAGAGTCTCTGTGGCTGGGTTAAGTGAACAGCAACTCAAATCAAACTTTGTGTAGCTGTTCTGACAAGCAGGAAATGTGTTAACATTTTCAAAACCACCAAAGACTGTCAGGTAAGGGGAGGACTGCCATGCTTCTTTTCTGCCACCAAGTGTCTCCCTCTTCATTCCTTGCTCGCCTGGTCAGTTTCTTCAATTCAGAATCTAGTCATCTTTCATCTTAGGACTGACCTTAATTTGACATTGTATGCAAACTATAATAAATAACAAATAACTATTAAGCAGTCCCACCCCTATTCTGAAGTACTGTTTTAAGGTCACTGAAAAGTCCTTTTAAAAAAGGAAGAAGAAAAAGGCAAAAGGAAGAAAAAGAGAGGAGAAAGAAGTCGGGAAGGAGAAAGGGGAGGAGGAAGGAAAAAGATACACACAAAAGAGGAATCATCAATGGGATGATAAAGTATTGGGCTACCCTGTAGAATACCTTTAAGTGCTTCTAGTATTAGAGGAGGCTGTTTGCATTAAAAGCAGACTAATTCAGTGACTGAGACAAAACTAAAACTCAGATTTCCAAGTCTCAGCTCCAGGGCTCTTTTTTGCTCCCAGCCATCTCCCACCAGGCCATATACAAGAAGGAAAGTGTTTATTTATTGCTCTATTATGACTGAAACCAGCATTATTTGGTGGTTATTCTCCAAAAAATTTAATGTTGAAACTTCAATTTCATGAAACAACGGGTTTGGTCAAAATGCCTTAGGAGTAACTTCTTTTTCTCATGGTATTTCCATGGCTGGTTCTAGCCAAAACCCAAACTACATACCCAGATGAAAATAAACATAAATCCAAAAAAAAAAAAAAAAAAACCGAAAAACCAAACTCTCAGAAGTGGTCTGAGCTTAGTGTGAAGAGTGAACGAATGATGACTTAGGTTAGCTCATATTTTATCTGAACTTGATCCTTGACTTTTTTAAACTGGTTAGATCAGGATTTCTTTTCATTTTTTGTTGGGGTTTAAAGACCCTTGATTTTTATATGAATAAAATTGTTATTGTACTGGTAAAAAGAAATATTCAGAAATTTAGCCTACCTCACTAAATGTTAGGCAAATTCCAGTGATTGATGACATATTGTAATTATTTCCTCAGTTGCTCCTGGTAGGGGGTCTAATTAGGAATTGAGCTTTCTTTATAAAATAAAACAAAAGGAAGCCTTGAGTCTCTAACTTCTCAAATCACTCATTCTTAGGGAAAATGTGGTAGCACCTTTTGTGAGCTGTACCTTAATGTTAGAAGAAACTGAGTCAGAAGTTCCCTGGGTTCTTTTTTATTAGTTTGTGGACTTGGTGGCCTTTCTTTTTTTTCTAATATGGACAGGATGAAGCACATAAAAGCATTTATTAAAGGACATATTTTTGCCTAAAAACCAGCCCTGTTTCTGCCCCCACAGGATGTTGGTGCTCTCCACAGACCTCGTGTTGATTACCCTCTGTGGGAAGCAGCGGTCAACTCTAATTAACTAATTTACTTTCAACAAGTGTTTAATTAGGGCTTTTGCCCATATGTTGTGCTCTTTTGAAGATTCTGCACAATGTAGGGACTTTATTAAAATACAAAGAATTAATCTGGCTCTCTGACGTGAGAGGCCTTTGACCACATAGAAAATAATCTGAATCAGTCGACAAGTATTAAACTCAATAAATATATATGAAACAACAGAGGGCATTGAGCCAGCCACCATGGGGATAGAATACTGAGCCTTCAGACACTGGGCTGAAGAGAAGTACATGGAAACCAAAGGGCCATATTCAAAAGAGGCAGAATTGTGATCACTGCCGGTGGATTGAGAAGAATAATGAATTTTTTTCTGACTCATCACTGTGTGTCAGATACTTTCTGCACTCTATCTCATTTCATGCTCCTAAGAATCCTACAATCAAAAATCATTCTCATTTTGCAAGTGAAGCAACTGAGACAAGAGTTTAAATAACAGGCAAAGATTACAGTTGGCAAACTGCAAATTTGAGACTCCAACTAGAAGAGTTGGGGATGACAGAGTTACTTTAAAGAGGTGTTTCTCAGATGTTGATGCCCATTAGGACTCACCAGTGTGTGTCTGTGTGTGTGTGTGTGCTCACTCAATTACTCAGTCATGTCCAACTCTTTGCAACCCTTATGGACTATAGCCCGCCAGGATCCTGTCCATGGGACTTTACAGGCAAGAATACTGGAGTAGGTTGCCATTTCCTACTCCAGGGGATCTTCCTAACCCAAGGATTGAACCCATGTCTCCAGCATTGGCAGGCAGATTCTTCACCATTGAGCCACCTGGAAAGCTCAGGACTCATCAGGGAATCTGGTGAAATTAGATTCTAATTCAGTGGGTCACAGGTGGGGTCTGAGATTCTATATTTCTAACAAGCTCCAGGTAGTTCTCATGCTACCAACCCTCTGACCACACTTTCAAAAGCAAGGACTTAAAGGGACCAGTGAGGATTTCAACAAACTAAAATGTGGTAGAGAACATGCCAGCAGCTCTTGAAAATTAGAGGGCATCAGCAAATTAATCAATGACATAGAGCTAACAAAATTGCAGATGAAGTTCTAAAGCTCAGATCCAGGGCCAGGCACTGTGATTCTTAACCCTTTACTCTTTCTCCCGAGCACAAAGACTTCGTGATTGTAAAATGTGGATGTATTGGAAGTAATGACTACAATTGGAATTTAACAATTAACTGCCTCTCCATGGTGCTGTCACATCTCAAACTGATTCCATCTCAGTTGATCGCCGTCCTTGAAGACGGGAGCATAGGAGGTAGAGTCAAACTTTTAAACACTGCTTTTCTATAAACTGTCCTAACAATGAGTAAAATGGAAGCATCACTGAGATCAGCTGTGCTCTTTCCTCAGAGGAATCAGATCATGCAGAAATTAAGTGTCAAGTAGGCCCTCTGGCTTGAATCCGGCATCGCCTACTAGCCGTGTGACCTAGGTTGAGTTGCTTAACTTTCCTGCGCTTCTGTCTGTAAAATGAGGATCATAGTTGCATCCACCTTTGAAGGTTTTTCCAAGTATTAAATGTGATATTATTGAAAAGTGCTTGAAATAGCTCTTGAAATCTCTGTTAGTTAATGTCAATTTGTTCTGATTTGCAGAACCTAGAATGAGCTCTGACACACCAGTGGGGAAGTGGCAATGGTAAAAAATGAACCAAATTAAGGGAGAAAATAAATTATTAAAGCTCGGCTCTGCCACTACTTTGCTAACTTTGGACAATTCACTAGATTTTCCCAAGCCTTAGTTTCTTCACTTGCAAGAGAAAGGATGTTGAGTAAACTGGATAATTCCAAACATTTCTGCCGATATAGTAAAGTAAGAATCTATGATTCCATTATGAATTAGAAGGGAGGGGAGGGACATGGAGATAAGAATTACTTGCAGATCTTTGAATAAAGCTGTTCAACCACACTCTCCAGACTGCTAGTCACCACCTAGCCCTGCCAATTTAGTAAATATACTGAAATATAGCTGCATTTTAACAAGTACCTCACACAGTTCTCATGTATGTGATCCATACTCTTTGAGAAATCCTGTCCTAGGTAATAAAGAAAAAAAATCCAGTCTAGAGTTATAGTTTTTGCAAATAATCCTTACATAGGTGATCCAGATGTGGATACTGAAAGATAACATCCAAGGTAATGGCAGTTATTTACTGAGCACATACTCTATGCCAGTGCAATGAATATTAGATATTATATGTATGTGTATGGGTATAAGATATCTATTTTTCACAAAATCCCTGTAGCTTTTTTTGAGCTAGAATCCAAGTTACCTGAGTCTATTAATTCCATTTTCACCTAAGCCATGTTGAGTTAGGGTTTTAGCTCCTTGCAGCTCAAAATACCTAACTAATTCACATGCTTTATTTCAGGCACTATGGGTTTAAAGTGAGTTTCCCCAAAAAGCTCAGGAGACTCATGAGAGTGGGAAAGGGTGTCAGACTAGCAAAGTTGTGATAACTTTCCAAACAGATTTATTTAAGAAGCTATGGAAGCACTGGGGAGGAATAGGAATAGTTTAGGCTCTCCTCTCACCTTAGGAGAGGAAGGCCTGAACTAACTGCTGAAAAATGAGCAAACAAAACACATGAGAAGAATGTTGCAGGCAGAGGGACTGACTTGTGTAAAGGCACAGACATAGGGGAGAACATGGGTTATGGGGCTTGCAGGAAGCAGGTCTCATGTGCAAGCTAGATACAGTAGATTATCAGCAGGTCCATTGAGGCAACAAGAAAACATCTCCTCTGGGAACCATGTGGAAGAAATATCTGGGATGATATTATCTTGAATCTGAGAGATCTGGGTTTTAATCTCAGCTTTGCCCTTCCTTAGCTGAGTGATCCTGAGTAAATTGCTTAATCTCGCCAGGCCTCCATTTCCTTGTCTGAAAATTAGGGTTAATGATGTCTAATTTGCAAGTAAAGTTGAAAAATGAGGCGTAAAAAGGGTTTGGCACGTGTATTTTTGCTATTAATTAGATTATGATTACTATCTTTATATTGTCACCCTGCTTATTTAACTTATATGCAGAGTACATCATGAGAAATGCTGGGCTGGAACAAGCACAAGCTGGAATCAAGATTGCCGGGAGAAATATCAATAACCTCAGATATGCAGATGACATCACCCTTATGGCAAAAAGTAAAGAGGAACTAAAAAGCCTCTTGATGAAAGTGAAAGTGGAGAGTGAAAAAGTTAGCTTAAAACTCAACATTCAGAAAACAAAGATCATGGCATCCGTTCCCATCACTTCATTGGAAATAGATGGAGAAACAGTGGAAACAGTGTCAGACTTTATTTTTTGGGCTCCAAAATCACTGCAGATGGTGACTGCAGCCATGAAATTAAAAGACGCTTACTCCTTGGAAGGAACGTTATGACCAACCTAGATAGCATATTCAAAAGCAGAGACATTACTTTGCCAACAAAGGTCTGTCTAGTCAAGGCTGCCATCTATGGGGTTGCACAGAGTCGGACTCGACTGAAGAGACTTAGCAGCAGCAGCAGTAGTCAAGGCTATGGTTTTTCCTGTGGTCATGTATGGACTGAGAGTTGGACTGTGAAGAAGGCTGAGTGTCGAAGAATTGATGCTTTTGGACTGTGGTGTTGGAGAAGACTTTTAAGAGTCCCTTGGACTGCAAGGAGATCCAACCAGTCCATTCTGAAGGAGATTAGCCCTGGGATTTCTTTGGAGGGAATGATGCTAAAGCTGAAACTCTAGTGCTTTGGCCACCTCATGCAAAGAGTTGACTCATTGGAAAAGACTCTGATGCTGGAAGGGATTGGGGGCAGGAGGAGAAAGGGATGACAGAGGATGAGATGGTTGGGTGGCATCACTGACTCGATGGACATGAGTCTGAGTGAACTCCGGGAGTTGGTGATGGACAGGGAGGCCTGGCGTGCTGCGATTCATAGGGTCACAAAGAGTCGGACACAACTGAGTGACTGAACTGACTGACTGACTCTCTTTATGCTGAGAATACAAAGAGAAAAAGACATTGCACCTGCTCTTGAGATGCTTAACATTTAGTTAATATGCAAGCAGTCCTCTGAGAATGGGAATGCACAGGATAAGTATGAGAAGTACACTTTTGAACTTAATAATAAATTTGATAATAAAGTATTGATTGGAAAATGATATAAACAGGTGACCAAGGTTTCATTTGAGATCATGGTTTCCAGAGCTGCATGGAGAATTGATCGTCAGTAGAGGCAGCAGATTGGTTAAGAGACTGTTACAGGGAGAGGTGAGGAGAGAGGGTGAGCTAGGGGTTAGCAGTGGAAGACAGAAAGCTAGATAGATTTGTGAGATATTTAGTAGAATTGACTGGATTTGGATGTCATGCCTCAGCTGCAAGTCTGGGATGATGCTTACATTTCTAATTTAAGAATGTTTACTACTGATGTCATTCTCCAGAACCTGGAATGCCAGAGGTAGAGCTAGAATTACCATCATGTGAAAAGAAAGCAAAAGATGTTTTAAGTTCATGGAAGCAGGCATCTCCGCAGGAGACACCTGAGTTACCTCCAGATTTCTCCATTCAGGCATCATCTGAATCAAAGCTCTGACCTCTCCCAGTGATGAACACCAGAGAGTCATAATTCTGTGCATAGTCTAGAGGCTTCTCACTACTCACATCAGTTGACCTGGTTGAGCATATATCACATGGGAAGCTTCAGCAGTAGGCTGGAATAAGTTGGATAACTTTAACAGCCCCCTGTGTATTATCTGTAACTCCCTCATCAAGTTATGGGTCATAAATTGTGGCAGTGATTTCATGACTGTATACTTATCTCCAAATTCAAGTTGTATACATTTAAACATATACAGCTTTTTGTATGTCAATCGTACCTCAATAAAGTGTTCTTTGAAAAAAGCAAAATAGAATCACCATCATTTTCCCATTCTCATTTTCCTCACCTGATTCACCCAGCGCTTCAGTTCAGTTCAGTTCAGTCGCTCAGTTGTGTCCGACTCTTTGTGACCCCATGAATCGCAGCACGCCAGGCCTCCCTGTCCGTCACCAACTCCCAGAGTTCACTCAGACTCACATCCATTGAGTCAGTGATGCCATCCAGCCATCTCATCCTCTGTCGTCCCCTTCTCCTCCTGCCCCCAATCCCTCCCAGCATCAGAGTCTTTTCCAATGAGTCAGCATGAGGTGGCCAAAGTACTGGAGTTTCAGCTTCAGCATCATTCCTTCCAAAGAAATCCCAGGGCTGATCTCCTTCAGAATGGACTGGTTGGATCTCCTTGCAGTCCAAGGGACTCTCAAGAGTCTTCTCCAACACCACAGTTCAAAAGCATCAATTCTTTGGCACTCGGCCTTCTTCACAGTCCAACTCTCACATCCATACATGACCACTGGAAAAACCATAGCCTTGACTAGACGAACCTTTGTTGGCAAAGTAATATCTCTGTTTTGAATATGCTATGTAGGTTGGTCATACCCAGCGCTTAGCTAACAGTTAATTATCCTTCCCCTGCAATCTGTGTTATGCAATTTCAGCAAGCTGCCTTCTATCCTGGTACATTTGCCTAAACTTTTCTCTTTTTGGGGGTTTCCAAAGTTTTGTCCTTAAGCTAGCAATATCAGCATTATATGGGAACTTGTTGGAAATGCAGATCCTTAGGCTGTATTCCATCCTGACTGTATCAAAAGCTTAGAGGTGGGGCCTACGCAGGCCAGGTGATTACAATGCAGGTTGGGTTTTGTGCAATCACGGGTCTACAGAAACCTTCGGCCTTCAGTGATAGGTAGCGTCCTGGCGTGCATGACCAGAAGCCTCGCCAGCAGCATTCTGTTAGTTTCCAGGGAGAAAAAGGATGACCTCCCATGGACAGCAGTGGGGCACCAAGATGGAGCCGCCTGACAGCCCTCACGGCAAACACAGGTAAGATCCTTCTGGGAGAATTATGATGAGTTGGGGCAGTTCTGTAACCAATTTGGCTCAACCTGGGTTTCTTCCCTACTTAAGGAATATCAGAACTCTCCGAGTAGCCATGATCCGTGCTACAGACTACCTTAAGTTTAGTCCAGTATCCATGCCCCCAACTCCCCTCGAAGAAAACGTGAGGCCCGGTGGAATATGTAAGAGGAAATCAAAAGGAAAAGTGTCCCTCAAACATGCCCCTCCCGCACACGGGGACATTCCACTATTCTTATGGACAAGACTCCTCAAACTCCAAGAGACAAATATAATAGCCCATCATGCCAGGTCAATGGGTAGAATTTCAAGGGTCAACAAGCCACGGTCTTAAAGGCTCCAATTACAGCTTGACCACCACACAGATGCTCAATTGTCTACTGGCCTCTGTGGCACAACTCTGTGCTTCTCGGGGAATGGGGGAAGGTCCCTTGGCTCTTTCTCAAGGAAAAGGAATTAATCCTATCATGACCTCTAGGTCTCAGCTCCCAACTGCCCATTAACTCTCTGACTAAGTGGCATGCCTGGGTGGGCTGCATGGTTTGCGAATTGCTATGAAATCCCTTCCTATCCATTTCAGAGTAAAATCGTAGGTACAGAGGTATTTCCTTTCTCATTAAATCATTTGTTTCCTCATTCCCAGTGAGCTCTTTTGTTGAAATATTGCTGAAAATACTTAAACTGTCCCATCCCTGATGATACGCAACTGCAGTTGGAAGAGCCCCTTTCTCTAATGACGAGAGGCTGTGTTAGACTTGAGCTAAATACATGCAGCTGCCAACCATCGTGCTGCCTGGTTTCTCACAGTTCAGCTCCTCCCTGACCCTCATAGCTGATTACACTCGCAGCCCTGCTCACAGTTAGACATCTACGGACAGGATCTAGACATGTAGGACTACCCAGAGGTCAAATGGGAGACTTTTCATCTGTTTGTTTTTCTCCAGTCTTACTAGGAATTGTTAATTGCAAGTAGCCAGACAGCTAATTCTGACCCAGTCCTTAGGGACATCTCATTTGCCTCTACTCACTCTGTCTGTCATTCAGTGCTGTTGCAATGAAGACCTCTGGACTCTCAGAATACGCTAAACTCTGACTGAGTGACAAGGGTTTAATTAAAGCAGTCTTCATTTCCCCATCTGTAAAATGGGGGTAGCTTTGAACATTAAATAGAAGAATGCATACAAAGTTAGTGTTGAACCTAGTACATGGTGCTGAAAAATTGTTAGCGCTGAGATGATGATAATGTGGACAGTTTTGGTGCTCCCCAGAAGTACCCTGCTATTTTCTGTGTTTTCCCCCAGAGGCTTTTAGCCAATGACTGGTGGGTGTAGGAATATTAAAGCCCCAGGACCCACTGGGACCACAGGGTTTCTCTGGAATGAAAGAAAAAGAAGGGATCACAAAAATGAGAGAAAGGATCCTCCTTGCTTTAACATAATGGCCTCGGCATAGTTTTTTGTGGATAATTCTTGACTTTGTGGTCTTCAGCAGTGTCAGTACTCATTCCAAAGGTGCCAAAGCCAGTGCAAGTGCCAACTTAACCTGATGGAGGAAGCTGTAACTTCATGAGTGGGCCAGCAGCTTCCAGGATACGGGGGTACAGCAGTAGGGGTAAATGTTAATAAATCACTGGTAGCCACGAGAAGTGTGGACGGTTAACAGAAGTTTGAAGGACTTTATTTGTGAACTCTGAAGGTTCTCCCAAAATAACTAGGGGATCTTTGATAGTAATAATAAATTATTATCTTTGATAGTAGTAATTACTATTTATTAATAGTAAATAAAAATAGTACCAGAAAAAATTTAATACACTACTGAATCAGGACAAGCTTTTTCCATGACTTTCAAGGTACAGGAATGGCAGCTATAGAGCTTCCTACCTCCTTCCACCTAACCCGCTAGACCACAGATGAGAAAGCAGGAGGAAGGATTAGGAGTCCAAGGTGGTCTGGCCAAAGAAGAACCACAGGTTCTTTGCCTGGCCCAGATCCTTCCTGTCCAGTGTGATGTGGCTCACCAGTAACTGATCACCTCTTGCCTTCCACCTCCATTGCAGAATGCTCTTGTGCAAATTATCAGGCCTACTAGTGTATGACATTGGGCTTCCCAGGTGGCACAGTGGTAAAGAATCTACCTGCCAATGCAGGCTATGTGAGAGACACAGGTTCAATCCTTAGGCCAGGAAGATCCCCTGGAGGAGGAAAAGGCAACCCACTCTAGTATCTTTGCCTGGAAAATTCCATGGACAAAGAGGCCTAACAGACTACAGTCCATGGGGTTGCAGAGAGTCAAACATGACTGAGTATACACACACACAGTGTATGATATTAGAATCTATAATAAATGATTTATTATTTATGTTGATAATTTCTTTATTTTTCTAAATCAGTTCGATCAAAGTCAGCCCTGCACAACTCATGGGAAACCCAGTTGCACTTATCCTTTATAGGTCTCCTTATCTTCCTATGGTTGTATAAGAATCTTGGCACTTCCTGATGATAAGGCTCCAAGCTTATGGACTCTGTTCTGTCATTTCTGATTAACCAGACCCTTGTGGCTCCCTGGAAAGTATTTTCCTACAGCAAATCTGGCCTCCATGGCCTTTGACCAGGCTCCCACAGCCATGGAACTCATACTAATTCTCGCATAGTTCTTAATACAAGTTCCCTAATACTCACATGGTCACCTTATCTGAATTCTTGTCACCTCCAGGGTCCCATGTGTCTCGTAGCTCCAAGTGTCAAGCAATTTCACTCACCCTTCAATGAATGTTCCATTCTTCTAGTCAGTCCTCAAGAACACCTGATCTAGAAAAATTTAGCTCTAAGATCTTATAATAATAGCATCAGCAATAGTTGACATTTAGTGAACTTTTTTATATTTCCAGAACTATGGTAAAAGCTAAAATTATAACAGCTTATGTGGTATTAAAGAACTTACCTACTCTCTTGATTCATCCCACCCTCTCCTCCCCTCTTCTCTGTCCACAAGTCTGTTCCTCAGCATTGGAACATATATATTACCATGGGTAGAATAGATAGCTAGTTGGGATGCTACTGTATAACACAGGGAGCTCAACCTGGTATTCTGTGACAACCTGGAGGGGTGGGAGGAAGGTTCAAGTGGGAGGGGATATGTATATACTTATGGCTGATTCACAATGTATGGCAAAAACCAACACAACATTGTAAAGCAATTATCCTCCAATAAAAAAGACCTTCCCTAATTAAAAAATAGAAAAATATATAAAGAACTGTAAAATATGGTGCTAAGTTCTGACATTTGTTCAGTCGCTCAGTCGTGTCCAACTCTTTGCATTCCCATCGACTGCAGTATGCCAGGCTTCCCTGTCCTTCACCGTCACCATCACTTGCTCAGGCTCCTGTCCATTGAGTCAATGATGCCATCCAGCCATCTCATCCTTCTGTCACCCCCCACTTCTCCTGGGGAGTTCTGACATAGTAAAATTCATATAGCAAAAGAATAAGAGCAGCCATTTATCGAGAGTTTACGCATTGTGCCAAGCTGTGCATTTATACAATATACACCTTCTTTTATTTTTTCCTCATAACAAACTGTTTTAGGTTCGTTTTGAGGTATATGAGGCACAGAGATTAAGGATCTTGTATAATGTCCTCAGATAATAAGTGACAGGGCTGAGATTTGAATCCAGATCGACCAGCAAAGCCTGCTACACCTTATCCCCTTTCCCACCCCACCATGGGCACAAAATGAGAGATATTTAGTCTTGGGGCCTAGGGAGATCTTTCTAGTGGGAAGAATGGAAATTATATTTGAGAAGAGACCAAAAGAGTACCTAGGAGTTCGCCCATGACAGGTGCTGGTCTACGTATCCATGTTGGCAGTGGAGAAAGGAGATAGAGAGTTCCCAACAGAGGGAACAGTAAGTGCAAAAGGAACAACAAAGCACAGCGCTCATTACTGATTCTGTCTGCTGCTACTCTGGAGATGTAAAAGATCGGGAAGGTAAAAAGTTGAGGAGTTTGAACATTGCTTTGAGGGTGATGTGAAGCCAGTGATATATTTTTAAGATGAGATTAACAAAGTAAAATGTAGAAAGATGTTGTCTAGATTATGCAATAGGAACTGTATTTGGACACGTCTGGAAGTAGGAAGGTCTTTCTGAGTCTTCCCCTCAAATGTGCATGTATCTTGTGTGTGTTTTAGCGTGTAACTATGGGGATACACTGTATCTTTGTGTTCTACAATTTTTGCTGAATCTATTTATTCAACAAATATTTGCAGAGTGCTCTCAGGTAGGGACATTACAAGAAATGAGGATTACAGACCAATATCCCTCATGAATATAAACGCAAAGAATATATAAGCAAATCAGACTCAGCAATATTTAAAAGAATAATACATCATGACCAAAGGAATTGTATTTCTGGGACTTTAGGTAGGATTCGCATTAAAAATAAATAAATCAATGACAGTGGCATTATCAAGATAGGTCATTCCTGACTTTAATTCCCCTCAGGAGAAGAACAAATAACATCTATTCAAGAACAAGACACAACTGAGAGAATCCTAGAACACAGATGCAGCTGAAGCAATGCTCTGCAGCACAGAGACCAAGGCAGATTGCATTTGAAGGTAAGAGAAGTGGCTACATGTTGATTGCATTGTGCCTCCCCCAGGACAATGCAGCACCATGTTAGGAAGGTCTCCCCTGAGCCTCTGACTCCCCCAGTGGGGAAAGAGACCAAGGGGGGCCAACCAGCCTTCTCTAGCTTTGTGAGTCTCTTTATAGCAACTTTTACTATGATCTCACACCATGGAGATTACAGGGGAATCCAAGAGGCCCAGTCACTGGGAATATGACCGTGACAGAGAAGAGGGGTGGGGTTTGCAACCATCAGCACATGGGGTTTGGCAAATGCCCAAGTAATAATCCCAAGCCAACAGCTTTGTTCATCTGCAGACCCAAGTCGGGTATACTCTGAACAGGAAACTTGGTGGGCATACACTTCTTACTGATTTGAATTCTCAAATAAGGAGTTTTGCTGACCTTAGAGCCCAGTTTGCCCACACCTGGGTGGGGTGCTGAGTCACAGCCCTACCTGCTATGGAGAGTGCCTTTAAGCTTGATCTGACCAGGAGGGCTGGTGACAACTCCTGGAAGGTGTGTGGACAAGGTGCACTTGAGCAGAGCAGAGAGGCAGGCGGTCAAGGCTGTTGTCCTCAGAGCAAAGCCAGTATTGGGCCTGAAGGCATCTCATGCTACGTACAGGTAGGAATAATTTACCTCCTGGCCTCTCCCAACCAGAGAGCCTGTTTGAGAGATTGATGGTAGTTTCAGGTGGTGAGAGAAATAGATGAAGATGATAAAGAGATATACAATGAATAAGTCATGGGGATATGATGTCTGTCTAGGGATTATAGTCAATAATTAACTGGTTTTATTGCAATGATCATTTCATATTGTGCTTATCATTTCATAATGTATAAAATATCACATACTATGCTGTGTACCTGAAACTAATATATTATTGTAAGTTAATTCTAACTCAATTTTAAAAAGAAAGTGAACCCATAGCCTAGAGTAGCAGCTCCTCCTCTCTCCCCTGCAAAAAATAACCTAAGATAGTTCCACCTGCTGTGGAGTCTTCCAGTCCCATCAGACCTGAAGGATTGACCTGAATTGTGACAACTCCTGGGAGCTGTACCATTCACTGGGAGTCAAGCAGAGAGAAGGGCAGACAGAGCCAATAGTTTATAGAGCAAATACAGTGGTTCTATTCAGCCAAAGAACTTGGGGAGTGGGTTCTTGGCTTGAGTTGAGACAACAAAGAAAGGGCTTTACTGGTTTCAGAGCTGCTTCTCCAACTGTGCCTGGGCAGGGAATTGAATCATTGTCCTGCTCATCACTGAATATAGCTTTCAGCCTGTCTGATCAGAGAACCTAACTAGAGCACATGAGAGGCTGCCTAGTCCAATGAACAGCTCTTTGTACAGTGGCTCTTGAACTAAGAACATAGCCCAGGGCTTCCCCATCTGTCTAGCAAAACTGGTGGTGTCACCTGACCGGGTAATTCAGTGTACACTGAGGCCTGATTTGGGCCCCTAAATAATAAGCTGTATAGGCTGTGGACCCTGGCCTACTGCCCTTCCAGGGCATAGGGAACTAATTCATAGCCCTATCTACTACTGAATATAGTACACAGTCCCAACCATCTAATAAGTCTGACAAGAGAATTCAGGCAACTGTGGAGCCCATTCTACAGCCTTTTGGGTAGAGAACCGTCTAATAGTCCTATCCAGTTCTTCTCAGCCAGTGGCACACCCCCCAGTCCCTAACCTCAGAACTCAAGGAGTTGCCTTGCCCCCAAATGGACCATAATAGCAGGTCCCACCCACCTAACAAACACAGTCAGAAACTCAAACTGATGTGACTAGTGAAGAACTGCATCTGCCAAAACAAATACACACATTCTGGAAGAGAAGCCCCATTACTCAAGTGGGCAGGAATCATGAAAAATAAGGTAAATATGACACCACCAAAGGAAACTAATTAAGATCAAATAAGTGACTCTAAAGAAATAAAGATCTATGAGCTGTCAGACAATGAGTTCTGAATAACTTCTTAAAGAAGCTTAGTGAACTACAAGAAAACACAGACAACTAAACAAAATTAGAGGAAAGGAAATAGCAATCATCTAAAACAAACAGAACTCCTAGAGTTGAAAAATACTGTAACTGAGCTGACTGTGGCTCGGATCATGAACTCCTTATTGCCAAATAAAAATTCAGACCTAAATTGAAGAAAGTTGAAGCTGAAACTTCAACATTTTGGCCACCTGATGCAAAGAACTGACTCATTTGAAAAGACCCTGATGCTGGGAAACATTGAAGATGGGAGGAGAAGGGGACGACAGAAGATGAGATGATTGGATGGCATCACCGACTCAATGGACATGAGTTTAAGTAGACTCCGAGAGTTGGTGATGGACAGGGAGGCCTGGCGTGCTGCAGTCCATGGGGTTACAAAGAGTCGGACATGACTGAGTGACTGAACTGAACTGCACTGAGCTCCAGGGAAGAAAAGAGCACTCATGAGGAATGGCAGTAACCATTTCTACTGGGCCTTGAGTTAGGTCACCTCTGTATTTCTGAGCCATAATTGAATCCTTCAGGATATCCCATTGATCCTGTACATTTACAACACCACTTTGATAGGATCTAGAAAACAGGAAGTAGCAAGTATTATTGTTGTTTTGTAGGACAAAAGGTAGGAAGTAAATCCCCCCCAAATAAAGGAATTTTCTACCTTGATTAAGTTTCTGGGCATCCATGGCCTGGAGTCTGAATGGATTTTCTCTCCAAAGTGAAATACTTTGGATGAGATATAGGAAAGGATACCCTCCTAGTGGGCAGAATCTTCCTAATATCCTCTTTGTACAGCACCTTAGGGCTGAAAAAATGACTCTGCAAGCTGTAACTGTGAAAAGCGATCTTAATGATCAAGGGGAAAAAGTTCTGTGACCTTTAAAATTTTTTGTCAAACATTAAAAACTCTGTCAATTATAAACGCATAGGCCAATAAAAAGTGACACTAATATTTATGTAATATTATGTAATTTAAAGTATTAGAAACATTGAGAATTAGAGTGTTTTATTCTTTGTTTAAAAAAAAAGCTTATCGAGAGTAATTTGAGCAGTGATTTCCTTCTTTTTGTATAACTTGCAATATGGAAAGAGTGTCTTTCTATGCCTTGGTGAATTGCCAAACTCCTTTTTATCCTTCTAACATTTTATTCTTTGAACCTACACTGTCATGAAATATATCTGAGTGTTATCTCTGTGATGTGTATTTTGTCAGCACCACTTCCTCTGAAATTGTCTTTCAGTTCAGTTCAGTTGCTCAGTCGTGTCCCACTCTTTGCAACCCCAAGAATCGCAGCACGCCAGGCCTCCCTGTCCATCACCAACTCCCGGAGTTCACTCAGACTCACGCCCATCGAGTCAGTGATGCCATCCAGCCATCTCATCCTCTGTTGTCCCCTTTTCCTCCTGCCCCCAATCCCTCCCAGCATCAGAGTCTTTTCCAATGAGTCAACTCTTTGCATAAGGTGGCCAAAGCACTGGAGTTTCAGCTTTAGCATCATTCCTTCCAAAGAAATCCCAGGGCTGATCTCCTTCAGAATGGACTGGTTGGATCTCCTTGCAGTCCAAGGGACTCTACCTCTTGTCATAACCACTTTCCTCACTTATGTCCATTAGTTTGCCTTCAATAACTTCCTCTGACTACATATTTAGAGTCTCTCAAATGGTAAAAATCTCAAAATTCCTAAGGTTAGCCATTTTTTCCCATAGCTCCAATTACATTTTATTTGAATTTCACTCCCAGAGTTATCAGTTTTTGTTTCTTTGCTGCACATCCATTTTTGTGGGCCAATTTCCTTTTAGTATTATCCAATTTTGTAAGTCACACAGGTTTATCACCGGGAGACGAGGAGGCAACAAATGACATGCTGTGTTGTTTGTGTGAACTGAATAGCAGATGAGAAATGACCATTGATAGACGTTGAAAGAAGTGACATGATCAGTCACTGATTATTAGGTGTGTCTGTTGTTTCCTTAGTGATCTGTGGACCAAGAGCTGGCAGTGAAGTGTGTACTTTATGCAGTCTCTCAGGGGCAATAGACCATGGTAACTGAAATTTGAACTGTGTTATTGGGGGATTGTTGTTAAACTGAGATAACTGAAATTTGTGCATGTAAGTTAGGGTCTGCATAGTTATATGCCACAGGAGGACCACTGATACTTTTTTTGTTTGCCTTGAAGGATACATGGTCAAAGGTAAGAGCCTATACTGATCTTTAGGCATGGTTTGACCATTTAGTCAAAAGCGAGAAATTTTAGCCGATTAGTGAGCACCGAAAATTGATGCTTTTGAACTGTGGTATTTGAGAAGACTCTTGAGAGTCCCTTGGACTGCAAGGAGATCCAACCAGTCCATTCTGAAGAAGATCAGCCCTGGGATTTCTTTGGAAGGAATGATGCTAAAGCTGAAGCTCCAGTGCTTTGGCCACCTCATGCAAAGAGTTGACTCATTGGAAAAGACTCTGATGCTGGGAGGGATTGGGGGCAGGAGGAGAAGGGGACGACAGAGAATGAGATGGCTGGATGGCATCACTGACTTGATGGACATGAGTTTGGATGAACTCCGGGAGTTGGTGATGGACAGGGAGGCCTGGCGTGCTGCAATTCATGGGGTCGCAAAGAGTTGGACACGACTGAGTGACTGAACTGAACTGAAGTGACAAAGATGTTTTGGAAAGGATCACATGGTGGTCCTCTCAGAATGGGCGCAGAATGAGAGAATAATTGCATCATACGTGTTCACTGAAGGTCCCCTTTGTGAAAGAAGCTTTCGGTAATAACATGAACAAAATGATATACCCCATGTTCATCAAGTCAGCCACTCCCAATCCCACTAATGTTTGATTAATGGATTCCTCTGCTTTATTGACTATGCCAAAGCCTTTGACTGTGTGGATCACAATAAACTGTGGAAAATTCTGAAAGAGATGGGAATACCAGACCACCTGATCTGCCTCTTGAGAAATTTGTATGCAGGTCAGGAAGCAACAGTTAAAACTGGACATGGAACAACAGACTGGTTCCAAATAGGAAAAGGAGTACGTCAAGGCTGTATATTGTCACCCTGTTTATTTAACTTGTATGCAGAGTACATCATGAGAAACACTGGGCTGGAAGAAACACAAGCTGGAATCAAGATTGCTGGGAGAAATATCAATAACCTCAGATATGCAGATGACACCACCCTTATGGCAGAAAGTGAAGAGGAACTCAAAAGCCTCTTGATGAAAGTGAAAGTGGAGAGTGAAAAAGTTAGCTTAAAGCTCAACATTCAGAAAACGAAGATCATGGCATCCGGTCCCATCACTTCATGGGAGATAGATGGGGAAACAGTGGAAACAGTGTCAGACTTTATTTTTCTGGGCTCCAAAATCACTGCAGATGGTGACTGCAGCCATGAAATTAAAACACGCTTACTCCTTAGAAGGAAAGTTATGACCAACCTAGATAGCATATTGAAAAGCAGAGACATTACTTTGCCAACAAAGGTCTGTCTAGTCAAGGCTATGGTTTTTCCTGTGGCCATGTATGGATATGAAAGTTGGACTGTGAAGAAGGCTGAGTACTGAAGAATTGATGCTTTTGAACTGTGGTGTTGGAGAAGACTCTTGAGAGTCCCTTGGACTGAAAGGAGATCCAACTGGTCCATTCTAAAGGAGATCAGCCCTGGGATTTCTTTGGAAGGAATGATGCTAAAGCTTAAACTCCAGTACTTTGGCCACTTCATGCAAAGTGTTGACTCATTGGAAAAGACTCTGATGCTGTGAGGAATTGGGGGCAAGAGGAGAAGGGGACGACAGAGGGTGAGATGGCTGGATGGCATCACTGACTTGATGGACGTGAGTCTGGGTGAACTCCGGGAGTTGGTGATGGACAGGGAGACCTGGTGTGCTGTGATTCATGGGGTCGCAAAGAGTTGGACACGACTGAGTGACTGATCTGATCTGAAAAGTGCCATGATGGCAGGAATGTATTGTATGCAAGGTCAACAACATAGACTGCTCTCATCAAGCCTAGTCAGATTACCCCCACTCCTGGGTATGCCATATTCTAAAAACAACCAAAACTGAGTCCCTGGAGAACCAGCCAGTAATTCAGTGAAATGATATTTCAACCCTGTCATCATTGTGTTAGTCTGTTTGCACTGCTCTAAAAACAAAACAAAACAAAATATATATATATCCCCAGACTAGGTAGCATATAAACAACAGAAATTTATTTCTCACAGTTCCGGAAGCTGCAGGTCTGAGGTTAATTTATGTTCAAGAGAGGGCCCTCTTCCAGGTCACAGACTTCTTGCTGTGTCCTTACATGTATAGTGGAAGGGGTTAGGGGGCCCCGTGAGGTCTCTTTTATAAGAGAGCTAACCACCTCCCCAGAGCCCCACCTCCTGATGTAATCACCTTGAGAATCAGGATTTCACCATATGAATTTTGAGGCAAGACTTCCATTAAGACCACAGCAGTCATGGAAGAAAAAGTGCTTTGTGTTTATGATATTTCTACATTTGGGTTCACCTCCCCTACCCACCATACTTAGGCTAAAAATTACATCTAAACTTCTCCTCTGTTAGAGTTTTCTTCTCCACAAATATCTTGATCAAGAAACTCATTTTTTCAGCAAAAGAAGTGAGCCTGTAGTCACTAATCATCATGGAGCTCATGAGTCTTACTGTGTATCTCATTACACATATGAAATAAAATTTATCAAAGATTCAGTACAGCATCAGTTGGCAATCAACACCTTGCAAGATTGGGACATGGCATATACTCTGAACCAGTGACTGACATGAGGTGCTGTTACCCTCAGAGTTAGAACACTTGGCTCTGGAAACCCAGGGTTGGATGTGAACATTATACCTCCCATTATTATACCTTATTACTCACTTGCAAAAAAAAAAAAAAACTCTGAGCTTTGCTGTTTGGAGAATTTAGCACCCCAAGAGAGAAATATTTCCACAGTGGGGCATAGCAACTGCTGCATTGAACTGGGAACTGTGACTGACCATTGCCATTGGGGATTTTCATGGTATTTGACAAACAGGAAGGAACAGGCTACCCCTGTTCTGCCTAGGTAATTGGTTCAGATGAGGGGTCTTTACTTTTTCCATAAAGGAACAGGTAGTTTTTCTGGTTTTGTGGGGCATACGTTCTCTGTCACATTACTCAACTCAACTGTGGTATGAAAGTAGTCATCAGATCAGATCAGATCAGGCGCTCAGTCGTGTCTGACTCTCTGTGACCCCATGAACCGCAGCACGCCAGGCCTCCCTGTCCATCACCAACTCCCGGAGTTCACCCAAACTCATATCCATCCAGTCGGTGATGCCATCCAGCCATCTCATCCTCTGTTATCCCCTTCTCCTCCTGCCCCCAGTCCCTCCCAGCATCAGAGTCTTTTCCAGTGAGTCAACTCTTCGCATGAAGTGGCCAAAATACTGGAGTTTCAGCTTTAGCATCATTCCTTCCAAAGAAATCCCAGGGCTGATCTCCTTCAGAATGGACTGGTTGGATCTCCTTGCAATCCAAGGGACTCTCAAGAGTCTTCTCCAACACCACAGTTGAAAAGCATCAATTCTTTGGTGCTCAGTCTTCTTCACAGTCCAACTCTCACATCCATACATGAGTCAGTACTTAAATAAATGGCCATGGCCATATCCTTACCAAATACGAACAAGACACAGAACCAAAAGATGAAAGGGTCTCTTCTTTCCCCTAAGTCATCCCTATTTGAAACACAGAAGTATCAATTATCCTTTCAAATTCTCCATGTTCCTGACAGGGCCAGTAAAATGGGAATTCCTACTATCTGAGAAGTATTGGAAAGAAATTTTTAATCGATCTTACATTCATATCTTTCTCAAGACTTGAGGAGTAACTGAGCATTATACATGTATAGCTCAGCTTCCTCTGGGCTTTGCCTTTTGGGGGAAGTTTCAAATATCCATGTATTTTTCCACATATAGTCTTTACTTCTCTGATTGCTTCTCTATAGTAAGGTTAGTGGGCGAAGGTCAGACCCTGCAAGAGAAAGTAGGTCTGTTTTCTGCAGTTTTGCAACTGCTTTTGCCTGTACCTAGTAGATAAACTTGGAGAAGGCAATGGCACCCCGCTCCAGTACTCTTGCCTGGAAAATCCCATGGACAGAGGAGCCTGGTAGGCTGCAGTCCATGGGGTCCCAAAGAGTCAGACACAACTGAGCAACTTCACTTTCACTCTTCACTTTCATGCATTGGAGAAAAAAATGGCAGCTCACTCCAGTGTTCTTTCCTGGAGAATCCCAGGAACGGGGGAGCCTGGTGGGCTGCAGCCTATGGGGTTGCACAGAGTCGGACACGACTGAAGTGACTTAGCAGCAACAGCAGCAGCAGTAGTGGATAAACTTAACTTCTTCTTTAATTACCTCAGTCCTTGTGTAAGGCTCACTGTTTTATTCATTGATTCCCCTCCCCTAAACCTCTCCTCTATTCCAGGGTAACCAAAAACAAATTTAAGACTTTTCCTCAAGTGACAGTTTCTATAATACTGAAAGTGTCTTGCTATTGTGAACCATGAGTGTTTATATTGATAATGATCCCCATGAGCATCCCTTAGAATGAAGATGGGAGAATATAAACTCCCCAGGTAAAAAGAAGGTTAGGGATTTTGGAAGGCCAGGAACCCAACAACAATTTATTAAAAAAAAAAAAAAAAAGTTCTAGCTATTGCTTTAGGCACTTTAGATATATTACCTCATTTAATTCTTTAACCATTTAAAACTTAAAACAACCTAAATAGCATATCCTCACTTCAGATGAGAATTTCAACACCTCACTACTTAACCAGAAATGTAAAGTAACTTAATATAACCTATGCAAACTGCATGTGTGCCTGCTCAGTTTTTGCGACCCCATGGACTGTAGCCCTCCAGGCTCCTGTGTCCTTGGGATTTTCCAGGTAAGAATACTGGGATAGGTTGCCATTTCCTACTTCAAGGGATCTTCCTGATCCAGGGATCAGACCTGCATCTGTTGTGTCTCCTGCATTGGCAGGCAGATTCTTTATCACTGTGCCCCCTGGGAAGCCCCATGTATACAAACTAGTAAGCCACACAACCAGAATTTAAACACAGGTTTCTTTGACTCTCAAATGTGTACTCTTAAGCACTGTGCCATATCAGTGATTAGTGGATGGGAAGCTAAAACAATTAGCCACGATCATTTGGCCGCCAACCCTTCCAAAACAGAGATAATTCTGAGTAGCAGAAACTACTCAAGAAAGACTGGTAGTTCATCTGTGGCCATTCCTAACTGAAGTTGAGCGTTCCATTAATCAAATATCTTCCTATTTATAGAAATCTGAACTTGGGCATATCCTAATTCACGACTTTTCAGCAGAGTTTCAGTTCCTGACTTATACAGGATGAACACAACCCATTGATAAACTGACAGAATAAAAGAACAACACGTAGGATTCTGCTATGAAGAAATCCAGTGAGGGAGACCTTTCATGGTCCAACTCATGAGTGTCACATTTTATACTGTCTCCACTCTTTCTGCTTTGGTTGTTGGTGTTGTTCAGTTGCTAAGTTGTGTCTGATTTCTTGTGACCCGATGGATTATAGCACAGCAGTCTTCCCTGTCCCTCACTGTTTCCTGGAGTTTGCCCAAGTTTATGTCCATCATGTCGGTGATGCTATCCAAGCATCGCATCCTCTGCCACCCTCTTCTTTTGCCTTCAGTTCTTCCCAGCATCAGAGCCTTTTCCATTGAGTCGGCTCTTCACATCAAGTGGCCAAAGCACTGGAGTTTCACTTCAGCATCAGTCCTTCCAATGACTCTTCAGAACTGATTTCTCTAGGTTTGAATGGTTGGATCTCCTTACTGTCAAAGAGACTCGCAAGAGTCTTCTTCAGCATGATATTTGAAAGCATCGATTCTTCGGCACTCAGCCTTCTTTATGGTCCAACTCTCATATCCATACATGACTACTGGGAAAACCAGAGCTTTGACTAGATGGACCTTTGTCGGCAATGTGATTTACTTTTTAATACACTGTCTGAGTTTGTCATAGCTTTTCTTCCAAGGAGCAAACATATTTTAATTTCATGGCTGCAGTTACCATTTGCAGTGATTTTGGAGCCCAAGAAAAAAAGTCTGTCTCTGTTTCCATTGTTTCCCCATCTATTTGCCATGAAATGATGGAACCAGATGCCAAAACGTTCTTAGTTTTTGAACGTTGGGTTTTAAGTCAGCTTTTTTCACTCTCCTCTTTCACTTTCATCAAGAGTCTCTTTAGTTCCTCTTAGCTTTCAGCCATTACAGTGATATCATCTGCATATCTGAGGTTGTTGATATTTCTCCCAGCAATCTTGATTCCAGCTTGTAACTCATTCAGCCCAGAATTTCACATGATGTACTCTGCATATAAGTTAAATAAACAGGATAACAATATGCAGTCTTGATGTATTCCTTTCCCAATTTTGAACCAGTCCGTTGTTTCACATCTGGTTCTAACTCTTGCTTCTTGACCTGTATACAGATTTTCAGGAGACAGGTAAGATGTTCTGGTATTCCCATGTCTTGAAGAATTTCCACAGTTTGTTGTGATCCACACATTCAAAGGCTTTAGAGTAGTCCATGAAACAGGAGGAGGGTTTTTTCTGGAGTCCCCTTGCTTTCTCTCTGATCCAATGAACACTGTCAATTTGATCTCTGATTCCTCTGCCTTTTCTAAACCCAACTTGTTCACTCTGCTAAACTAGGCAGTATTTTCAAAGTCTCCCTTTTCTATAATTCCTATAATTTTTTTTTCTGGAAAAAATTATAGAACCATTCTGATTCACTGAAAATCCATGATACATATAGCTTAGCTGATGTTCTATAATATTTTTATACTTATTTTATTGGCTCTTAAATACCTTCCTCCACAGCCACTATACTAAAGGCCCCCAGATATTTCCACTCAGATTAAATAACTCCACCTACTTGTATTGAGAAGGAAGCCATATGACATATTTCCTCAATTCTCTTCTCTGAAATGTGTCTTGATATCATACCATGATTGGACTGTCTTTGTAAATACAGAAAGTGAGAACACAAGGTACACAATAGACAATTACAATGATAGACTGCTTCTATATATAGCTAAAAGTTCATGTAACTGCTCAGCCATCTGGCTTATACATGGAAGAGAGTAGACTTACAGAATTGGCTGAGAAACACAAGAGGAATCACCTGGTCGTCTAACAAACATAGCTTGAGTTCCTAATCTGCCAGGAACTGTAACCAAGATTGAAGATAATGGTTCGGTCCCATGGGGCTCCACACAAGAAAGGCTTTTTCCAGTTTGAATTCTCTAACAATCATCTAGTCTCTCTTGAAAAACCTATGACTACTCCATTAGTCAACTAGATATCTACTGACCACATCAGATATAGTAAAAATTAGTGGGTTTCTTTTTTCACCCTACTGTAAGAGATAAAAATAATTGAGTTGTTTTTAACTCAATATTTGTATGAAATGACAATTCTAGGTCCTTTATCCAGTGTTCATTTTATACCCAGCACTGTTTTTATTTTCCCATTGCTTTGAAAATGGACCTGTTCTCAGAGTCACCTGTTTGATGATGACTCTTCAGTGGTTTCTTCTAGTCCTGATTACCCCTCTAAGCACTCATCATGCTGCCTGCTGGACATGTCCAGTTGGTTGTCTTGCTGTCTTTCCAAAGTTATTTAATAAAATTTATCCTTAACTCAAAACTAACTACTGTTTCTGAATTTTATATTCCTATCAATAGCACCATTTTATTCTTTTAGTGATTTTGTCACAAAATCTGGTAGTCACCACTAATGTACTGTGTCTCAAGCCTGAGAAATTATTAATCATTGATCATGTTGGTTCATTATTTCTAATGTTCTCTGATCCACTTAAAGAAATGTTCTACCCACCCTTCCTAGCTGTTGACTCTATTCCTGAGGACTAAAGAGTAGGGTACAGTTAAAGAGTAGGGTACAGTATCCCTCAATCTCTGTCTTTCTATTTCTTCATATAAGCACATCCACACTTTTTATTTTAAAGTTTTGTTGCCTATTAATTATAGTCTTTATCACAATGTAAATTAGTTTTGACCATATTTGTCTATAGCTACTGAGAGGGAAATTCATTTCTCTCCATTTCAGTAAATAGCTAATAAAATAGAAAAATGGAAGTATACCCCTAAAATACATAAGTCATTTGCAATTCAGAAAAACTGTTTCATTGTTGCTTATTTTTATACATACAAGTTAAATTAGACCACTCTTTACAACATTATTGTCTCCATGGGATTTTCTTTATAACTCTGACTCTGAAAGACTGGACCTTACCTGGATGTATAATCTCCATCTCCAGGATTAGCAGAAGATTGACATGTGGCTAGTAGTAATCCCATTTTCTTGCATTGATTGATGATAACTCTTCATTAGACTAGCCTATAAGAACCCCGAAGGGTGGGACCTTGTTTTCAAGTATCTGGATTCTTAGATCCTAGCAAAGAGCATTGCATGTAGTAAATTTGTCCAATAAAGAAACCCTGACTAAGACAAACCGCAGACTTGGGGAAAATAGTGGCAAATGAGTTGTTAAGCAATTGTATTCAGACCTCATGAAACAGTCCATAGGGTCGCAAAGAGTTGGACATGACTGAGCAACTGACACAAGACACACATTCAGAAAATACAAAGAACTGCTCAAAACTCATTAATAAGAAAACAAACAATCCAATGTTTTAAATGTGCAAAAGAGTCAAGCAGACACTTCACCGAAGAAGATATAAAGGTAACAAATAAGCACAGGAAAATATGCCAACAGCATACTAACTAAATCCAATGATATACTACTATACACCTATTAGAATTTCTAAAATGAAAAAAAAAAAAAACCTGACCATATCAAGTGTTGGTAAGGATGTAGACCAACTGGATCTCATACACTACTGAGAATGTAAAATAGTAAGATCACTTTAGAAAATAACTGGTCAGTTTTTAAAATCTTAAACATAAACCTACCATAAGACCCAGCCATTCTACCCTTAGGAATCTATTTAAGGGGAAGAGGGTTTCCCTTGTGACTCAGCTGGCAAAGAATCCACCTGTAGTGTGGGGAGACCTGGGTTTGATCCCTGGAAGATCCCCTGGAGAAGGGAAAGGGTACCCACTCCAGTATTCTGGCCTGGAGAATTCCATGGACTGTATAGTCCATGGGATTGCAAAGAGCTGGACACGACAGAGCAAGTTTCACTAAGGGGTAAAAAAGCGTATATTCTCACAAAGACTTGCACACAGATGTTTCATGGTAACATTTTTGGGAATAGCCAAAAGCTGTAAAGGACCCAAATATCCATCAGCTGGTAAATGGACAAATTATGGTATATTCTTGCAATGAAATTTGTTGTTCAGTTGCTCAGTAATGTCCAACTCTTTGCAACCCTGTGGACTGCAGCTTGCCAGGCTTCCCTGTCCTTCACTATCTCTCAGAATTTTCTCAAACTCATGTCCATTGAGTCAGTGATGCCATCCAACCATCTCATCCTCTGTCGTCCCCTTCTCCTCCTGCTTCCAATCTTTTCCAGCATCAGGTTTTCCAGTGAATCGGCTTGTCACATCAGGTGGCCAAAGTATTGGAGCTTCACTTTCAGCATCAGTCCTTCCAATGAATATTCAGGGTTGATTTTGATTTACTAGTTTGATCTCCTTGCTTTCCAAGGGACTCTCAAGAGTCTTCTCCAATACCACAGTTCAAAAGCATCAGTTCTTCAGTGCTCAGTCTTCTTTATGGTCCAGCTCTCACATCCATACATGGCTGCTGGAAAACCATAGTTTTGACTATATGGACCTTTGTCAGCAAAGTGATATCTCTGCTTTTTAATATGCTGTCCAGGTTTGTTAATAACTTTTCTTCCAAGGAGCAAGCATCTTTTAATTTCATGGCTGCAGTCACCATCCACAGTGATTTTGGAGCCCAAGAAAATAAAGTCTGTCACTGTTTCCATTGTATTTGCAGTGAAATATTACTCAGCAAAAAAAAAAAATGGACTAGTATAACAACATATATTAAATCTTAAAATAATAATGCTGAGTGAAAGAAACCAGGCATAAAAGAATACATACTGTATTATTCCAGTTATATAGAATTCTAGAAACTTTAAGTAATATATAGTGGCAAAAATCAGGTCATTGGTTGCTTGAGGACAGAGTATTGCCAAGGGGTATAAGTAAGCTTTCAGGGGTGATGAATATGTTCATTATCTTCATTGTAGTAATGATTTCATGGATGTTTACATACGTCAAATGTTACCAAGTTGTACACTTTAAATATATGCAGTTGTTTGTATGTCAATTATTCCTTCATAAACCTGAGAAAAAGAGAAAAAAAAAGGAAAACTCTTACTTTCACTGTATTTGAAGATACAAATCATAGGGATAAATATAAGTTACAGAGGGAGACTTGCATTTTTTTTTAATGAAAATCGGATTAACGACTATTGCTGCAAATGTAAGATTGACTCATTCATTCACTTGTGCTGTGCTTAGTTTCTCAGTCATGTCCAACTCTTGTGACTCCATGGACGGTAGCCTGCCAGGCTCCTCTGTCCATGGGATTCTCCAGGCAAGAATACTAGAGGGGCCATTCCCTTCTCTAGGGGATCTTCCTGACCTGGGGATCATACTCAGGTCTCCTTCATTGCAGGCGGATTCTTTACTGTCTGAGCCACCAGGGAACCTATTCATTCATGCACTTAGTATCTACTTATTTAGGACTTATTATCTTCTAGGTGCTGTTCTAGGCACCAGAAATATATCCTTGAATGATGAAGGCAAAGTTCCCACTTTCTCAGAGATTAAACTGTAGGGATAGAGGAGATGAAATACTTATTGCATAGACAAACTGATTCCCTGTTTTTGTCAGAAAGAGTACAGCAGGGGAAGCAGATAGACAGGAACGATGCAGGGTTGCAGGGAGAGGTTTCTATTTTAATTTGGATGGTCAGGGAAGATCTGACAGGTAACGTTTGAGCATAAAACCTTTTTCATACATCAATGCTTTTAATTCACAAATTTTCATAATTTCATTTTTTGAGATTTTGGATAGGGAAATAATGTTCTGGAGAGCAACTTATAATTCCTTGATCCTTTATGTGACTCACTTCCTCTATCTTAAGTAAGAATTTGGGGGGTTTGGTGGTAGGGGAGTGAGCTACAGAAAGTTAAACAAAAGTTAAAATGTATATAAATTAAAGGCCTGTGAGAATTCTAAAAGCCAGACACCAATTAGGGAGCTAGTTTCAAATTAGAATCATCTCTTTAATTACAACTTGGAAAGGAATTACCTTGCTCCCCATAATAGAACATGTAGCTCCCTTTCATTTTGCAGCTGAGCCTAAGCATTCTGTTTTGTATTTACCTTTTCTTGTCTGTACTGACTTTTATGTGATGAAATCAACACATTCATATCAGTGAATGATGAGATCATTTCTGTCTGAGCATATTGGCCCCCCTGGGTTATTGTCTACCATTTACCATCCAGCCAGCATGTACTAAGCCCCTACTGTGCTCTGTGCATGAGGCTATGGAAATGAATCAAACATAGACCTTGAACTTGAATGGCTAATATTGTCTCCTGTAAATATATGTCTTCTACATATATTTAAATGTAAATGTAAATACATTTACATGTATTTTTAGTAGATACTTGTAAATAAGTGAGACATGAAATTGTGGGAGATGTTGACTTACAAGATGAAGGAGAAAGGTGGCTTGTCATGCCCACTATTATGGGTGTCCTTGGTGACCTTTTTGTGAGTGGAGTTCTTTCCCCCCTCGCTGTGTACCATGTCTTTAGCTCTTTGGAGCCAACAAATCTGTTATATCTTTAAATATCTTTAAATGTCTTCTAGCTGTTTACCTATAAAGTTGGAAATAGGTAGCAATAGAATTAAAATATACAACAAATATAAAATGTCTGACAGATTAAATGTACAACCGATGTTACTTTCCCCCATGTTTTACTCATCCTAAAAATCAAGTCTTATTTTACATTTCAGAGAGTCTACAAAATTATGAAATGTTTCAGATACAAAAGAGCTTAAGGAATAAATCAGTAAACTTAGCCTCAGAAACAAAACAATATCAATATAGTTGACATCTATGTATCTGACTCTTGCATCTTTCTCCTAATAGTCAGTCAGTTCAGTCTCTCAGTCGTGTCCGACTCTTTGTGACCCCATGAATCACAGCACACCAGGCCTCCCTGTCCATCATCAACTCCAGGAGCTCACTCAGACTCACGACCATCGAGTCAGTGATGACATCCAGCCATCTCATCCTCTGTCATCCCCTTCTCCTCCTTCCCCCAATCCCTCCCAGCATCAGAGTCTTTTCCAATGAGTCAACTTTTCGCATGAGGTGGCCAAAGTACTGGAATTTCAGCTTCAGCATCAGTCCTTCCAATGAACACCCAGGACTGATCTCCTTTAGGATGGACTGGTTGGATCTCCTTGCAGTCCAAGGAACTCTCAAGAGTCTTCTCCAAAACCACAGTTCAAAAGCATCAATTCTTCAGTGCTCAGCTTTCTTCACAGTCCAACTCTCACATCCATACATGACCACTGGAAAAACCATAGCCTTGACTAGATGCACCTTTGTTGGCAAAGTAATGTCTCTGCTTTTCAATATGCTATCTAGGTTGGTCATAACTTTCCTTCCAAGGAATAAGCGTCTTTTAATTTCATGGCTGCAATCACCATGCAGTGATTTTGGAGCCCCAAAAAATGAAGTATGACACTGTTTCCACTGTTTCCCCATCTATTTCCCATGAAGTGATGGGACCAGATGCCATGATCTTCATTTTCTGAATGTTGAGCTTTAAGCCAACTTTTTCACTCTCCTCTTTTACTTTCATCAAGAAGCTTTTTAGTTCCTCTTCACTTTCTGCCATAAGGGTGGTGTCTGCATATCTGAGGTTACTGATATTTCTCCAGGCAATCTTGATTCCAGCTCGTGCTTCTTCCAGCCCTGTGTTTCTCATGATGTACTCTGCATATAAGTTAAATAAGCAAGGTGACAATATACAGCCTTGATGTACTCCTTTTCCTATTTGGAACCAGTCTGTTGTTCCATGTCCAGTTCTAACTGTTGCTTCCTGACCTGCACATAGGTGTCTCAAGAGGCAGGTCAGGTGGTCTGGTATTCCTATCTCTTGAAGAATTTTCCACAGTTTATTGTGATCCACACACTCAAAGCCTTTGGCATAGTCAAGAAAGCAGAAATAGATGTTTTTCTGGAACTCTCTTCCTTTTTCCATCATCCAGCGGATGTTGGCAATTTGATCTCTGGTTCCTCTGCCTTTTCTAAAACCAGCTTGAACATCAGGAAGTTCACGGTTCACATATTGCTGAAGCCTGGCTTGGAGAATTTTGAGCATTACTTTACTAGCTCAAAATTCTAGTGAGATGAGCGCAATTGTGTGGTAGTTTGAGCATTCTTTGGCATTGCCTTTCTTTGGGATTGGAATGAAAACTGACCTTTTCCAGTCTTGTGGCCACTGCTGAGTTTTCCAAATTTGCTGGCATATTGAGTGCAGCACTTTCACAGCATCATCTTTCAGGGTTTGAAATATTCAACTGGAATTTCATCACCTCCACTAGCTTTGTTTGTAGTGATGCTTTCTAAGGCCCACTTGACTTCACATTCCAGGATGTCTGGCTCTAGGTCAGTGATCACACCATCGTGATTATCTGGGTCGTGAAGCTCTTTTTTGTACAGTTCTTCTGTGTATTCTTGCCACCTTTTCGTAATATCTTCTACTTCTGTTAGGTCCATACCATTTCTGTCTTTTATTGAGCCCATCTTTGCATGAAATGTTCCTTTGGTATCTCTAATTTTCTTGAAGAGATATCTAGTCTTTCCCATTCTGTTGTTTTCCTCTATTTCTTTGCATTGATCGCTGAGGAAGACTTTCTTATCTCTCCTTGCTATTCTTTGGAACTCTGCATTCAGATGCTGATATCTTTCCTTTTCTCCTTTGCTTTTCACTTCTCTTCTTTTCACAGCTATTTGTAAGGCTTCCTCAGACAGCCATTTTGCTTTTTGCATTTCTTTTCCATGGGGATGGTCTTGATCCCTGTCTCCTGTAAAATGTCACAAACCTGCCTCTTGAGAAACCTATATTCAGGTCAGAAAGCAACAGTTAGGACATCAGGCACTCTATCTATCAGATCTAGTCCCTTAAATTTATTTCTCACTTCCACTGTATAATCATAAGGGATTTGATTTAGGTCATATCTGAATGATCTAGTAGTTTTCCCCACTTTCTTCAATTTAAATCTGAATTTGGCAATAAGGAATTCATGATCTGAGCCACAGTCAGCTCCTGGTCTTGGTTTTGCTGACTGTATAGAGCTTCTCCATCTTTGGTTGCAAAGAATATAATCAATCTGATTTCGGTGTTGACCATCTGGTGATGTCCATGTGTAGAGTCTTCTCTTGTGTTGTTAGAAGAGGGTGTTGGCTATGACCAGTGCATTCTTGGCAAAATTCTGTTAGCCTTTGCCCTGCTTCATTCCATATTCCAAGGCCAAATTTGCCTGTTACTCCAGATGTTTCTTGAGTTCCTACTTTTGCATTGCAGTCCCCTATGATGAAAAGGACATCTTTTTTGAGTGCTAGTTCTAAAAGATCTTGTAGGTCTTCATAGAACCGTTCAACTTCAGCTTCTTCAGCGTTACTGGTTAGGGCTAGGCTTGGATTACTGTGATATTGAATGGTTTGCCTTGGAAACAAACAGAGATCATTCTGTCATTTTTGAGATTGCATCCAAGTACTGCATTTCAGACTCTTTTGTTGACCATGATGGCTACTCCATTTCTTCTAAGGGATTCCTGCCTGCAGTAGTAGATATAATGGTCATCTGAGTTAAATTCACCCATTCCAGTCCATTTTAGTTTGCTGATTCCTAGAATGTCGACGTTCACTCTTGCCATCTCCTGTTTGACCACTTCCAATTTGCCTTGATTCATGGACCTAACATTCCAGGTTCCTATGCAATATTGCTATTTACAGCATGGAACCTTGCTTCTATTACCAGTCCCATCCACAACTGGGTGTTGTTTTTGCTTTGGTTCCATCCCTTCATTCTTTATGGAGTTATTTCTCCACTGATCTGCAGTAGCATATTGGGCACCTACCGACCTGGGAAGTTCATCTTTCAGTGTCCTACCTTTTTGCCTTTTTCATACTGTTCATGGGGTTCTCAAGGCAAGAATACTGAAGTGGTTTGCCATTCCCTTCTCCAGTGGACCACATTCTGTCAGACCTTTCCACCATGACCCTCCCGTCTTGGGTGGCCCCACATGGCATGGCTTAGTTTCATTGAGTTAGACAAGGCTGTGGTTTGTGTAACTAGATTGACTAGTTTTCTGTGACTATGGTTTCAGTGTGTTTGCCCTCTGATACCCTCTTGCAACACCTACCATCTTACTTGGGTTTCTCTTACCTTGGACGTGGAGTATCTCTTCACGGCTGTTCCAACAAAGCGCAGCCGCTTCTCCTTACCTTGGATGAGGGGTATCTCCTCACCGCCACCCCTCCTGACCTTGAACGTGGAGTAGCTCCTCTCGGCCCTCCTGCGCCCATGCAGCCACTGCACTTTGGACGTGGGGTTGCTCCTCTCCTAATAGTAACCCCTTCCAAAAGTAATTTCTATCCAAAATTTGCAGTCTTCAACCTATGCATTTCTTTATATTTTTACTACTTATGTATACATATATACTGCATGTGTGTACAGTGTTGCTTTGTATGTTTGTAAAACTCTACATAAATGGCTTCATACTTTAGGTATTCTGAAATTCAAGATTTTCCTGCAAACTTGTCTGTAAGATGCATCCTTGTTTATATATAGAGAACTGGTTCAATCACTTCTCTGAGCTCTTCTTTGTGAACATTCCATGATTTCTTTATTTCTGCTATGCTTGGTAGACTTTTAACAAAAGCTACTCCAACACTGCTACCTATAAATGTTCCTATATAAGATGTCATATGCAAATGTATGTGTTTCTTAGCATTGTCCTTGGAAGTGAAATTGTTGGATTATTGAATATATGCAGCTTCCATTGTATAGATGTTACCAAATTGCCCTGAAAATGTTGTTGTAAGCAACAACCCAAGGGCCCATCAATACATGAATAAAGAAGATATGTTATGATACACACACAAATACACAATAGAATATACAAAAGCAAAAAAAGTCAGTGGGTCTGTTTCTATCTTGTAAGTAAGTTCATTTTTAGATTCCTCTTATAAGAAAAATCATATAATATTTGTCTTTCTCTGACTTACTCTACTAGTATTATAATCTCCAGGTCCATCCGTGCTGCAAATGACATTATTTCATTCTTTTTAGTGGCTGAGTAATATTCCATTGTATACATGTACCAACTCGTCTTTATCCTTTTGTCTGTCAATGGACCTTTAGGTTGCTTCCATGTCTTGACTGTTGTAAACAGTGCTATAATGAACACTAGGATGCATGTACTGTTTCAAACCATGTTTTCCTCTGGTGTATGCCCAGGAGTAGAATTGCTGTATCATATGGTAGCTCTATTTTTATTTTCTGAGGAAGCTCCATACTGTTCTCCATAGGGCTGCTGCTGCTGCCAAGTCGCTTCAGTCGTGTCTGACTCTGTGCGACCCCATAGACAGCAGCCCCCAGGCTCCTCTGTCCCTGGGATTCTCCCTTTCCAATCCCACCCACAGTGTAGGAAGGTTTCCTTTTCTCCACACGCTTCCCAGCATTTATTGTTTGTAGATTTTTTGATGGTGGCCATTCTGACTGGTGTGAGGTGATATCTCATTGTAGTTTTGATTTGCATTCCTCTAATAATTAGCAATTTTGAGCATCTTTTCATGTGTTTCTTAACCATCTCTCTGTCTTCTTTGGTGAGATGTCTAAGTCTTCTGCCCATTTTTAATTGCATTGTTTGCTTTTTGGATATTAAGCCACAAAATTTTTATAAATTTTGGAGACTAATACTTTGTCAGTCACATCATTTGCAAATATTTCCCCCCATTCTGTGGGTTGTCTTTTTGTTTTGTTTGTGGTTTTCTTTGCTGTTAAAAACTTTTAAGTTTAATTAGATCCCATTTGTTTATTTTTCTTTTTATTTCTATTACTCTGGTAGACAGACTGAAAAGATACTGCTATGATTTATGTCAGAGTGTTTTGCCTATGTTTTCCTCTAAGAGTATTACAGTATCCAGCCTTACATTTAGGGCTTTAATCCATTTTCATTTATTTTTGTGTATGGTATTGAATGTTGGTTTCATATCTTTTACATGTAGCTGTCCAATCTTCCCAGAACTATTTATTAAAGAGATGGGGAACACACGTATACCTGTGGCAGATTCATTTTGACATTTGGCAAAACTAATACAATTTTGTAAAGTTTAAAAATAAAATTAAAAAAAAATAAATAGAATGTTTTTTCTCCATTGTATGGTCTTGCCCCTTTTGTCATAGAATAATTGACTGTAAGTGTGTAGGTTTCTTTTGGGATGTTCTATCCTGTCCCATTGATTTATATTTCTGTTTTTGTGCCAATACCATATTATTTTTGATGACTAGAGCTTTGTAGTATAGTGTTAAATCAGGGAGCCTGATTCCTCCAGTTCTGTTTTTCTTTCTCACATTTACTTTGGCTATTTTGTGTCTTTTGTGTCTCCAAACAGATTTTAAATGAGGTGACTTCAGTGGTTAAAAAAAAAAGTGAGTGAAATCTTGCCATTGAAAACAACATGAATGGACCTAAAGGGTATAAAGCTATGTGAGATAAATCAGACAGAGAAGACAAATACCATATGCTTTCACTTATGCGTAGAATCTAAAGATCAAAACAAATGAACATTTACAACAAAATGGAAACAGAGTCATAGATACAGACAGAGAACAAACAGGTAGTTGCCAGAGCGGAGGAGGGTGGGTGATGAGAGAAATAGATGAGGGAAGTTAATAGATACAAACTTTCAATTTCAAAATAAATGAGTCAGGATTATGAAATGTACAGTGTGGAAAAAAACGTTTTCAAATGAAAGAGTGTGAAATGGTAATTCAATATGGTTTCAACTGACATTTTCCTTTCTACCAGTGGAGCTGAGCATCTTTTCATGGGCTTAGTTGTCATTTGGGTTTCTTCTTGTATGAATAATTTTTGCCAGTTTCTTCCATGTGTCTTCATAGCAGAATAGGATGCAATTGAATCTTTTGGAATATATATTTTTAAAAACATAAATGAGGGGGATTCTTTCTGCCCTCTCAGTGTCTATGCTGAGAGCTTTGTACTTTCCTCCTCTCTAATAAATCCTATTCACTTGCTACCTTGAATGTTTGCATGTTTGTGGATTCCGTTCTTTGGCTGCGTGAATAAGAACTCAGATTCCTGTTTCATCTTTTGGAAGCTCATCTGGGATTCCTCAGTGCCAACTCAAGCACAGACACTCACTCTCAACTCTGTCATTCTGTAAGTCCTGCCTTTGGGGGGACTCTCTACCCGGTGTCAGTGTCTGTGCTGAGAATTCTGTACTTTCCTTCTCTCTAATAAATCCTATTTGCTTGCTACCATAAAAAACAAAACAAAACAAAACATAATGAGATTTTCCTACCACCTTTATCCCCAACCACCCAGTTTTCCTCTTTGTAATTAACTTGTTTTCAAATCTGAAATCTGTAAGCAATACATGGGATTATTGTTTTTACCTGGTGATTTTTCCATCTGTGCAGTGAGGGGGAATATAGTAAGTAGAGTGAAACTTAGGGTGCTGTGGCAATTTTTCAAGGACTAGAGAGACCAGAGTCAGTCAAAAGGCATTTATTATCCTTGTGCAGAGAGACAGGGTGAAAATAAAGGAGAGAGAATGGTCATTGATGGTTGAAAGTCACAGAGAAAATTGAGAATGGAAGGTCTCATCCCACTGGAGAGCTTAGGCTGGAACTGTCCTTGAGTACAGCAGTCCTAGGACCCATCAGCTTGGGTATGAACCTGTCTGTCTGTATACAATGTAAAGAACACTGGGTTGTACAGAGATGAGGGAGTCCATACCTGGTATCCAGAATTTCTTTACAAAGCCTGTTGAATCATGCAACATGATGGATGTTGCTTCAAGGTTCTCTGACATTATAATGAATAATATGCATATGGCTTTTATTTATCATTTGTTATATAGGAAATACTTTGGACACTAACTCATTGGATTTATCAATACTTCTAACAGATTATTGAACCATTTCACAGATGAAAAACCTGAGGTTCATACTAGGGAATAGTTTACCCGTAGTCATAACCGGCATGTTACAGCTTGCCTTGTGATGAAGTCTAGATTCATTTAAAATTCACTGGGAAGGAGAGTTTAGTTAGTCTCAAGTTAAAGTTGTTGACTCATTCACCTGCAAGTGAGAATGACCAGTTTATTGGGAAATGGCTGGGTTATTTCACACCACACCTCTCATAGCATTTCTTTACAATGAAGGTATCATATGTACAGAGTATATAAATCTCAGAAAAGTGGATGCCAGGTCACCACTGAGAAAGATCTGACTGGAAGCCCAAACAGTTGAACATTTCTAAACATATAGCACTTCTTCCTTAGTGCTATCATCCTCAATCATGTATAGGGAAAAGTTACTCTTACATCACAGCTTTCTGGATTTATCATAAAAATGATGAAACCTCAGATTTTGGCAATTTTCAGTTCTGCAAGGAATTTTTAACAACCTAGCTCTAAGATCCCACACTTGCATATGCTAGCCAAAATGAACTCCTCCAGGATTTTCTTTCAGGGTTCCCTAAAACATTCCCCACTCTCCCAAGGTCTCCTTTCTCCAAGAAGTACTTGAGTGTGAACTTGAGGGTCTTACTGCCAGTTGTTGTTATTTAGTCCCTAAGTCGTGTCCAACTCTTTTGCAACCCCATGGGCTGTATAGCTCTTGTCCAGTGGGAGCCTGGCAGGCTCCTCTGTCCATGGGATTTCCCAGGCAAAAATACTGGAATGGGTTGCCATTTCCTTCTCCAAGGGATCTTCCTGACTCAGTAACTGAACCCACGTCTCCTGCATTGGCAAGCGGATTCTTTACCACTGAACCTCCAGGGAAGCCCTAACTGCCAGTGCCAGGTTAATTACTACTAAAAGAAGTTTCTCAGATGAAAATTCAGTGTCTTTTATAAAAAAATATTAAACATGTGTTTTAAAAGGTAATTTGTTCTCTCTGAAACCCTTTGTGCTTTTCAGCAGAATAAATCAAGCCAATTTGGTGGTGGGGGGTAGCGGTGGGTGTTCATCTTTAAAACTCAGTTGACCGCTAATCCATAGAAGATGTTTTACTCCTTTGAAGTTTCCTTTCACTCTGAGATGACAGGGTTTTTGTGTGTGTGTGTGTGTGTGGTGTGGTATGGTGTGGTGTGTGTATGTGGTGTGGTGTGTGTGTGTGGTATGTGTGTGTGTGTGTGTGGTGTGTGTGTGTGGTATATGTGTGTGGTGTCGTATGTGTGTGTGGTATGTGTGGTGTGTGTGTATGTGTGTGGTGTGGTGTGGGGTGGTGTGTGGTGTGGTGTGTGTGGTGTGTGTGGTGTGGTGTGTGTGTGGTGTGGGGTGTGTGTGTGTGGTGTGTGTGGTATGGTGTGTGTGTGTGGTGTGGTGTGTGTGTGTGGTGTGGTGTATGTGTGTGGTGTGGTATGTGTGTGTGGTATGTGGGGTGTGTGTGTGTGGTGTGTGTGTATGTGTGGGGTGGTGTGTGGTGTGGTGTGTGTGGTGTGGGGTGTGTGTGTGTGGTGTGTGTGGTGTGGTGTGTGTGTGTGGTGTGGTGTGTGTGTGTGGTGTGGTGTGGTGTATGTGTGTGTGTGTGGTATGTGTGGTGTGGTATATGTGTGTGGTGTGGTATGTGTGTGTGGTATGTGTGGTATGGTGTGTATGTGTGGTGTGTGTGTGAGGGGTGTGTGTGGTGTGTGTGTGAGGGGTGTGTGTGTGTGAGGGGTGTGTGTGGTGTGTGTGGGTGTGGTGTGGTGTGTGTGGGTGTGGTGTGGTGTGTGTGGTGTGTGTGGTATGGTGTGTGTGTGTGTGGTGTGGTGTGTGTGTGGTGTGGTGTGTGTGGTGTGGTGTGTGTGGTGTGTGTGGGTGTGTGGTGTGGGTGGGTGTGTGGGTGTTTGTGTGTGTGTGCGTGTGTGTGCGCACTGGTTTGGTTTTACTGGAGTGAACCCAGGAGATATGTATTGAAAAGTTTAATTGTGTGCTTAGTGTGTTCTAAACATTTATGTTTAACAGATCGAAATAACTTTGTTTCCAAATGGTAAGGACTATACAATGGTTATTCTCTATATATCATTCTTTCCCCATGAAATTCTTACCTAACTTGAAATAATGATGAAATAATCTCAGTAAATTGTCTAATAAAAAGTGTCATGCCAAATTGACCCTGAGCAGCAATGAAAAAGTAGCACATAAAAGTGGTTAAGCGTATTACGCAAAATTCCCATTACTGTATTCAGCCATCTCGCTTTACGAAGCACTAATATTTCTCTTAAATAGGGTCATGGATCATTAATTCCCTGCCTGGCCTTGCAATCTCTTATTATTAAAAGTGTTACTTAGCAACTTTTAGACATTGAAGTTAATCCAAGCACTAAAAGCCAAAAGGTCTGTTGGTCTCTTCACTCTTACTGTAAAAAAACGATCGATGTCCTGTGCTAAAATATTTTTCATTTGCTTTCTTAGAATTATATTGTATTGACTGGGTTAGGGAAAAAAAGGAGTAAAATATAAATTTCCTTGGTTCCCATAGATGAGAGAACAAAATCACAAACATATTCGGTGTTCATCTCATATGTCCACCTCACTATTCTGCATAAATGAAAATGATTTTCTTCTGTCCTCCAAATGTTGGATTCAGTCTTTAAGCAATACATATTATGTAATATCTAGCTGGTAATCCAGCAGGTCCAAATATGCCTTTTTCTGCAGGTTTGATTCAGTGTCTGCAATTTTTTTTTTCCTGAAAACAATCAGGTTTATGTTGATTACCATATACTAACTGGTGGGGCTACTAGAACTGTGTAGAATGAGAACTCCATTTCCACTGCAGCATGTGAATTTAATGCTGCACATGGCTATCTTGAAATTCATATGTTTTGAAGAAGACATTCAACATTTTTTGTTTTGTACAGATCTCCACATGTTATGTAGCTAATCCTGCTTACATGTCTGTCTTCTTACTGGATTTGAGCTATTGGAGGGAAGAGGTTGGCCAGCTAACCCATGTTTCATGGATCTATTGTTTCATGGAGAGCAGAAAGTTTTGATTACTCAGACAGTAAAGAGTCTGCCTACAATGCAGGAGACTGGGGTTCAATCCCCGGGTCAGGAAGATCCCCTGGAGAAGGAAAGGCAACCCACTCCAGTACTCTTGCCTGGAAAATCCCATGGGTGGAGGAGCCTGGTAGGCTACAGTCCATGGTGCCATAAAGAGTCAGACACGACTGAGCGACTTCACTTCACTTCAGTACAACCTGATAATACATTATTTATTTTAAGTTTTGAACAGAAACTTCTTTTTTCAAGTTGAAGTTTATACCTAAATGATGCAATCAGTGTATTTTAAGTATCTCAGTTAGGGTCCTAAAATGCTTTGGGTACCAAGGCATGAAAAATTAAGGATAAAAGACAGTTTTTCTCAAGAGGAAGTTTAGAATTAAATATGATAGCATAGCTTTCTACCTGAGAGGAGAAAGCATCTTATTATTAGGGTTTTAAAATCTCATTATTAAAACTTGCGGATTTAATAACATAGCTGCTCTTAAACAGTGGCTATTAGCTATCATCATTCTCTTCTTTGTGCTCTGCATATAAAACATACTTGTATTCGTTACTTTTTTTCCTTTCAATTAGATCTCAAAATAGGGAATTTTCATGCACTATTGGTGGGAATAAAAATTATGATAAACTTTCTATAATGTAATATGCAATAATAATAAAAATCTTAAAATATACAAACTCTCAACTGACCAACATTTTAATTCCAGGATTTTCTCCTAAAATGCATTACATCTATAACAGTAAAATATAGGAATAAATAGTTTATTTTAAAATAATATATATTATATTAATGATTGAGGACAGTTACAGAATAATTATAAATAAATATAAATTATAAAAGTTGTAAAGCCATGCTTAAATTTTTATGATTCCAATTTTATTTTTCAATGGATAAATGCATTCAGTTCAGTTCAGTTGCTCAGTCATGTCTGACTCTTCGTGATCCCATGAACCACAGCACTCCAGGCCTCCCTGTCCATCACCAACTCACGGAGTTCACCAAACCCATGTCCATTGAGTTGGTGATGCCATCCAACCGTCTCATCCTCTGCCGTCCCCCTCTCCTCCTGCCCTCAATCTTTCCCAGCATCAGGGTCTTTTCAAATGAGTCAGCACATTAAGAAGTAGAAATAAACATACTAAAATACTAAAAGAAATGCTCTTTTGGAAGAAGGGATTATAGATAATTTTTGTTTTCTTTTTAATTTCTATATTAAAATGATTGTTACTTGTTTTTAAAAATTAGTTTTCCACATTTGAGGTTGCCTCCTTCTTTGTTAAAGATGTTAATCTAAAATTATATGCCTGTGTATCAAAGATTGTATTTAAACTACAAAAACTCTTAAGTTCTATATGAATTTTTCAGGAATGAATGTAAACCCCAATGAATCCTTAAATGCAATGATGTTGAACTTGGAAAGGGTTCCCTTATTCCATTCTTTCAGAAAACATTGCCTGAGAATCAGCATTGTGGGCAAACACCAACTGTCCAACTTTGCAAGTCACCTTAACACTGTAGGAAAGCAACAGACATTCCCTGGACTTGGGAAAGAACTTTATAATGACAGATCCCTAAGTAAATATGTAAGACTGGGTCTATTGAACTGGTCTCTTTGCAAATGGTGGCAGAACCTTTGTTTTAACAGAGTAATTTATTCACAGCTCACTTTTAACACTTCATATTCGAAGTGTTCAAGTATCACTTTGCAGGTCTGTTTTCATTGCTAAACTTCATGCTGCTTGAGGGCATGCACCACGTATTTTTCACATACCACTCTTCCTAATGCACAGCACAGGCACTGGCAGATAAGACGACACTATGTATGTTTTGAGAATGAGTGAGGAATGTGCAAAGGCAAGACTTATTTATCCTAATGTGGGTCATATTGCTTGACCTTTGGTGTTCAATAAAGCTGTATAAGTGCTTTTTACATTTAAATTAAACAGAACCAAGTTTTGGTGTCAAAATTTTGAATAAGATGATGGAAATCGGCCTTAAATTTAGTTATAATAGCTGTTTAGTCCTAGAGGAAACACCTCTACAGTTTCACAGAACATTTGGCTGCCAATTTCAGATTCATTACTGAACAAATATTAGTTGATAGCCTGGTATAAAAAGAACCATAGATGTAGATAAATTACTCACTCAGTCTGTTTCCTGTTGTGTCAAATGGGAATACCACTATTTGCTTGTTGTACCTCACAGTCTTGTAGAGGCCAACTTTAAAAAATAACAAAGCTCTGCAGAAACATTACTTATCATAAGTCCCATGTCAAATGCTCTGGGAAAGCAATGCTTTAAACCCCAAAGTCCTATCTTCAGGGAATTTATAATCAAATTACAAGTTTGAATTGTTCAGTCTAACAATGGTGGGGGAGTGGTTAACAATGGGGGGACAGTTTGTTTGTTTTTTTGGATCACAGAGCAGAAGTACCTCCATGATAAGTCAATCCATCAAAGCCACCTATTTCTACTATAGACTTTGTGAACCTGTGCTTTTTAGCTGCTCAGACTTTCAGACAGTTTGGAACCTTAATTTTTGTAATTTTGCACATTTGAAACAATGACAGGCAAAGATTCTTATTGTTCTTTTTGAGTTTTTTCTGCTTTGAATAACATATAATTTCCAACAAAAATCATGGACCATAACTTTTCCTGAATTGTTTTTCTCAAATTGAGACAGATTATGGGAAAACAGAGGGGCTGGCGGAGTGGGAAAGAAAGAAACAGAGAGAGGAAGAAAGAGAGAAAGGGAATATGAGGGGCAGAAAGGGAGGGTGGGAAGCTGATAGAGTAGAATCAGGACCGTCTTCGAAGGTTGCATTAGATCTTATATTCATCCTCTTATCTCCTAGGCTTGTGAAAAATTTACCATATTTCCTGGATGAGGACACTTGGTAAATATTTAATATCTTCGTATAAAAGATTTTTTTAAGTTATAATAAGTTTTCTCAAAATCATTATCATCATTGCTACCAGAGGAAGGGAGAGGTTATATTTAAGGAATAAGCCTATACAGTAGTATAGAATTGGCACCACTAAGAAATTCTGTCACTTTAAGTAAACTTGAGCATGTCTAAGATATGAATTGAATCTGCCTTGAACTGGGACAGTTTGAGTTTTACCTGGAAGAACACAGAAGGAATTGCTCAGGTAATAATAGCCCAGAGATTTATGCAGAGCAGATGTGGGATGTGAGGTAGTGGGGAAAAAACCACTCCTATCCTTCTTTTATCTGGGCCCCAATTTCCTGTAACTCCATTGTCTAGGGAGTCCAGACCAGTTTCTGGACTCACTATAAACTTTACCCAACCTTCAACTATACTCATTTTTATGTAGTTTTATATTAAATCATCCAAGGCCCTCACAGAATCATAGGGTGAGTTTGTGGTAGCTTTTCCCCCAAATTATTCTGGAATGTGTTTGGATTGGCATTTGAGCACCAGTTTTATTTGTCTCCGAGTGTAAATCAAAGAAATAATCATTTCTGGGTAGAGCCAGATCCAAATATCTCCAACACAGCTGAAGTATACATACGGTCAGTAGAATGTTATTTATTTTAATTTATTTTTATAAAATACTGTTTGTACATCAAAAAAAAAAAGTTTTAAAAACAAATCATGTCAGCACTTAATCAGTACTGTGAAGTTAAAAAAAATCATATAATCTGAGAAAATATATTTAATAATTGGTGCCAATTTTTAGATGGTGGTCTTTTGAATTTTCTAAATTTCCTAATTAGGGTGTAGCAAATTTAATGACAAAGAACTGCACACAAGCACCTAATTATAGTGGAGCACCACTGATATTGAAAAGCTAAAGAAAGGGTAACTGACATACCATCCATTTTGCCTGTTGCTATTCCGCAAAACACATCAGAGTTCAAAACTATAAGATGAAACACATTCAGCCAGCCTATTTTCAAAAGCTCAATTGCCTGTGTTTTTGAAATGCACTAATTTAAATTTAAAGACACATATTTAATGTTTCCCCTTTGTAGGCTTTTCAGCAGCAAACACACGTGGCATCACCATCTGTTTTCTGCCTGGTTCATTACCAATTCATCCCCTGCTCTGTGTGATCAGATCAAGAGGGTGGACATAAATTTGGCCACCTGGGCACTGGTGTCATTAATGGGCAGTCCAGCCACACACTCATAAAGTGGTTTTGCTTGGAGCTATAGCTTCGTGGTGCTTCCTTTTTCCATTTGATCAATGTTGAGTTTTGCTCAGTAAGCTCTTAATAGTGTAATTTCAGAACAAACTAAGATCCAAGAGCTTTTCAGGAGTCCTACACATCTAGGAGAAAATAATTAGTGTTTTCAGGGACAAATACAGATTGACAAAACAAGCAGGGGTAGAGTCAGAGAGAGAGAGAGTAGAAAGGCGGTGAGAGACACACAAAGACACACAAACGGGAACAGAGAAGCATACACAGGGCCTTGTCCCTTTTATTTTAATGCATATGTATATGAAAGAGTTCAGACTATTTCAGTATAATTCTGAGTATGGTTTATGATTGAAAATGGGTGAGTCCATGTTTTTTCTTTGTTGTAATAGAAACCCATAGCTATTCATCCCAAATCACTTAGTTCATCACAAAATAAAGATGTTATATTTAAAACAGATGTTTTACATCCCTAATTAAAGCTTTAACTGACCAAATATCATGTTGCAAACTGCAGTGAATGGAGAAATAATATGATAAATTATGAAGTCAATTAATACAGATAAATCACCCTGTTTCCTTTTTTCTACCTCCTTTAAACATTGAGCAAAATCACGGAAACCCGGTTGTCTTATAAATATGATAGAAAATAATTTATAGTATAGAAATTTAATATAATTGAAAAATCTTACAATTAATATAAAAATTATAACCTGTGAATCTCATAAAGTCTTTCTTGTGGTTCTGAGAAGTCAGATTTTAATAATCAAAAAATCAAAGATGTACCATTAACCAAATCCTTTAGTGAAAGCCTACTATGTATGCAATTTTGAGAAATAGAAGGATGGAATATATAGCATGGACTCTCATCTCAAGGATTTACAATCGATTGATGAGATTATTCATTTGAAAAAAGTTATATTAAATCTCAAATAATTTTTACAGTAGAAATTCAGAGAAGGAAGGTATTGTAAGTCAGGAAAGTAAGGTTACATGGAGGAGGTGATAAGAATCTTGTGAAGGCTGGTGAAAAGTCTTCTAAAGTTACTGTAACCAAATACCATAGACTTGGTGGTTAAATAACAGAAATTTATTTCTCTTAGTTCAAAGACCAAACGCCTAAGATCAGGTATTGGAAGGTTTGATTTTCCTTTAGCCCTCTCACCTTGGCCCACGGGTAGCTATCTTCTCATTGTGAACTCATAGGGCTTTTCCTCTGTGCGTACATGCCTTTGGTGTTTCTCCTCTTATAAGAGCACCAGTCTTACTGGATTTAGACCCCAACTGTGTGCCCTCTTATAACTTTATCACCTTCTTGACGGCCTTATCTCCAAACACAGTCACACTGAGGGTTAGAGCTTCAAAGTATGGATTTTGATGGTGCATAATTCCGTGTGTAATAGGTGGGGTTTGGATGGGGATATTTTGTGGGATGAGTGGTCAGTGATGTGATACATGATATGATAAGGCAGTCAAAGATCAGCCTCTTAACGTAGAATAATTGCAGGTTATTAGTTTCAGTCATTTTCCTCTTTGGCTTTATTGAAGTATAATTGTGCATTATTTGATATATATTATGGTATATATTATGAAAGAATTCCCCCCATACATCACCTCACATATTTATCATTTTTTTGTGTGAAAGAACATTTAAGTTCTACACTCAGCAAAATCCAACTATACAATACAGTGTTATCAACTGAAAATCACCATTAAATACAGATGGTCCTTGTGATTTTTCAACTTTACAGTGGTATAAAAGTTATATGCATTCAGTAGAAACCATGTTTTGAATTTTGATTTTTTCCCTAGCTACTGATATTCAGTACAATTCTCTCTCTGTTTTTCTCTCTCATGATGCTGGGCCACAGTAGCTAGCCACAGCTTTCAGTAAACCATGCAGTCTTGAGGGTAAAGAACTACTCTGCACCCAAACAACCATTCTGTTTTTCACTTTCAGTATAGCATTCAGTAAATTACATCAACTTTATATTAATAAAGTATTTAATACTTTATTATAAAATAGGATTTGTGTTAGATAATTTTGCCCAACTATAAGCTACCACAAGTGTTCTGAGCACATTTAGGTTAGACTAGGCTTCCCTGAAGGTCAGACAGTAAAGAATTTGCCTTCAATGAGATAGACCCAGGTTCAGTCCCAGGGTCTGGAAGATCCCCTGGAGAAGGGAATGTCTACTCACTCCAGTAACCTTACCGGGCAAATTCCATGGACAAAGAAGCCTGGTGGGGTTGCAAAGAGTTAGACACTACTCAGCAACTACCACTTTCACTCTTTCTCAGGTTAAACTATGTTTGGTGGGTTAAATGTATTAAATGTATTTTGACAATATTTTCAACTCATGATGGGTTTTTGGGGACCTAACTATGTAAGTCAAGGAATATATTTGGATATTATGCATCATGTAACTAAAAATTTGTACCTTTTTACCAACCATTTCTTTTCCCCCACCCCTGGCAACCACTTTTCTACTCTCAGTTTCTAGGAGTTTATTTTATTTTTTTGATTCCACATATGATGCCATGCAGTATTTATCTTCATCTGTCTGGCTTATTTTGCTTAGCATAATGCTCTTCAGATGCATCCATGTTGTTACAAATTACAGAATTTTCTTCTTCTTTTTTAAAAAATCGAGTCGCCAGTGCAGGTTCGATGCATGATACTGGATGCTTGGGGCTGGTGCACTGGGACGACCCAGAGGGATGGTATGGGGAGGGAGGAGGGAAGAGGGTTCAGGATAGGGAACACATGTATACCTGTGGTGGATTCATTTTGATATATGGCAAAACCAATACAATATTGTAAAGTTTAAAAATAAAATATATTTTTAAAAAATTTGTTTTTCTGGCTGTGCTGGGTCTTCATTGCTGCACTGGCTTTTCTCTAGTTGCAGCAAGTGGGGGCTACTCTCCAGTTGCAATGGCTTCTCGATACAGTGGCTTCCCTTATTGCTGAGCATGGGCTCTAGGGCACGTGGGCTTCAATAGTTGTGGTTCCTGGGCTCTAGAGCACAGGCTCAACAGTTGTGGTGCATGGGTTTAGTTGCTTTGCAGCAAGTGGAATCTTCCCAGACCAGAGATCGGACCTGTATCTCCTGCATTAGCAGGTGAATTCTATACCACTGAGCCACCAGGGAAGCCCCACAATTTTCTTCTTTTTTAAGGCTGAATAATATTTCATTATATATATATACACACACATATATATGCATTTTTTCATTATCCATTCATCTGTTGAGGGCCCCTTAGGTTACTTTCATACCTTGGCTGTTATGAATAATGCTGCAGTCAATGTGTATGCATGCTAAGTTGCTTCAGTCATGTCTAACTCTTTTTTTGACCCTGTGGACTCTAGCCTGCCAGGCTCTTCTGTCCATTCTCCAGGCAAGAATACTGGAATGGGTTGCTATGTCCTCCTCCAGGGGATCTTCCCAACTCTGGGTTTGATCCCGGGTCTACTTATTTCTCCTGCATTGGCAGGCGGGTTCTTTACCTCTAAGCGTGTTCTCTACCTATAAGCCTGTTCTTTACCTCTAAACACCATGGGAGTTTAATTATTTCTTCAAGATAATGATGTCATTTCCTTCGAATGTATAACCAGAAGTGTGATTGCTGGATTATATGATAGTTCTATTTTTATTTTCTTGAGAAGTCTCCATGCTGTTTTCCATAATGGCTATACCAGTTCACTTTATCACCAACATCATATAAGCATTCCTTTCTCAGCTTATCATCTTGATTTTTTGATAAGAGCCATCCTAATAGGTGTGAGATGCTATCTTATTGTTGGCCTTTTAGTTTAGTTTAGTTTTGGTAACAAGAATCATTTTAATGGAGACAGTGAAGAGATTGGATTCTGGAATAAGTTAATATTAGTAAAGAGTGAGTGTGAAGTGTTGTCTTTTTAATTCACTCGGGATTATCATTTTCATTATTCAATATTTTTTCCAGTTTTACTGCATTATAATTGACATGTGACATTGCATTAGTTTAAGATATATAACATAATGATTAGATATATCTACATTGTGAAAGGATTATCTCAATAAGTGTAGTTAATATTCATCACCTCACAGTTACAATTATACTCTCCTAGCAACTTGTGCTCCAAAATCACTGCAGATGGTGACTGCACCCATGAAATTAAAAGATGCTTACTCCTTGGAAGAAAAGTTATGACAACCTAGATAGCATATTGAAAAGCAGACACATTACTTTGCCAACAAAGGTCCATCTAGTCAAGGCTATGGTTTTTCCTGTGGTTATGTATGGATGTGAGAGTTGGACTGTGAAGAAGGCTGAGTGCCAAAGAATTGATGCTTTTGAACTGTGGTGTTGGAGAAGATTCTTGAGAGTCCCTTGGACTGCAAGGAGATCCAATCAGTCCATTCTGAAGGAGATCAGCCCTGGGATTTCTTTGGAAGGAATGATGCTAAAGCTGAATCTCCAGTACTTTGGCCACCTCATGCGAAGAGTTGACTCATTGGAAAAGACTCTGATGCAGGGAGGGATTGGGGGCAGGAGGAGAAGGGGATGGCAGAGGATGAGATGGCTGGATGGCATCACTGACTCGATGGATGTGAGTCTGAGTGAACTCAGGGAGTTGGTGATGGACAGGGAGGCCTGGCGTGCTGCAATTCATGGAGTCGCAAAGAGTCGGACACGACTGAGCGACTGAACTGACTGAACTGAACTGAGCAACTTGTAACTTTATAGTACAGTGTTGTTAACTATAGTAATTATGCTATAGACTATATCCCCTTAATTTTTTATTTTATAACTAGAAGTTTATACCTTTTGACTACCTTCATCCATTTCCCCTACTGTAAACCCCCTGCCTCTGGCAACCACTAATCTGTTATCTGTTTCTATGAGTTCAGATTTTACCAAATTCCACAATTAAGTGAGATCGTACAGTATTTGTGTTTCTCTGTCTTATTTACCTCACTTAGCAGAATGCTTTCAATTTCCATCAATATAGTCACAAATGACAGAATTCCATCTTTTTTATAACTGAAAATTATTTCATTGTGTGTATACATATATCACATTTTCTTTATCCATTCATCTCTAGATAAACACTTAGGTTGTTCCCATGTCTTAGCTATTTTAAGTAATACTGCAGTGAACATGGAGACACATGGATGTGGAGATATCTCTTTGAGTAGTAATTTTCCTTTAGTTGAATATCCAGAAGTGGCATTGATGGATCACATAGTTCTTTATTTGATTTTTTGAAGTGATGTCACACATGTTTTCAGTACAGCAGTGAACAGGGGTTCTCTTTTGTGTCTTCACTAGTATTTGTTATCCGTTACTGGTTTTTTATGACTGCCATTTTAACAGATGTAAGATTATATCACATTTTGCTTTTGATTTGCATTTTCCTAATGATTAGTGATCTTGAGTATTTTTTCATATATCTCCTGGTCATCTCTATGTCTTCTTTGGAAAAGTGTTTATTTGGGTCCATTATTCATTTTTTAATTTGGTTATTTTTTTGCTATTGGTTTTTATGTGTTTCTTATGTATTTTGGATATTAACGCCTTATTAGGTGTGTGTTTTGCAAATATTTTCTCCTATTCCACAGGTTGTATTTTCATTTGATTAATGGTTTCCTTTACTGAGCAGAAACTTTGGTTTGATGTAATCCCATTTGTTTATTTCTCCTTTGTTGCCTTTGCTTTCAGTTAAATCAGAAAAAAAAAAAAACAACCACTGCCAAAACCAATGTTAAGGAGTTTACCCCATATGTTCTCTTCTAGGGATTTTACAGTTCAAATCTTAAAGTCTTCAATTTATTTTAGGTTTATTTTGATGTATGGTATAATTTAGGGATCTGGTTTCATTCTTTTTCATGTGACAAGTTCCGACACATTTATTGAAATGACAACCCTTTTGTGTCATATATTCTTGACTTCTTTCTCATAGACTAATTGACCATACATACATGCCTTTATTTCTGGGTTCTCTATTCTGTTGCAGAGAGCTATGTGCTTATTTTTGTATATGTGCCATTTTGTTTTACTTAATGTAGCTTTGTAGTTTAGTCTGAAGTCAGGGAAAATGATACATACAGCTCTGTTCTTCTTTCACAAGATTGCTTTGGCTACTCAGTGTCTTTTATATTTCTATAAAATTTTAGAATTATTCTTAGTTCTGTGAAAAATACATTTAATAGGATTGCATTAAATCTTATCTGTGTATTGTCTTGAGTAATATCATCATTTTAATAATATTAATGCTTCCAGTCCATGAACAAAGTATATCTTTCCATCTGTTTGGATCCTCTTCAGTTTCCTTCAGCACTGTTTTATAATTTCCTTTTACCTCCTTAGATAGATTTATTCCTAGGTATTTTATTCTGTTTTGGTGCAATGGTAAATGGAATTTTTTTTTTTGGTTTCTGTTTCTGACAGTTCATTGTTAGCGTACAGAAATGAAACATTTCTGTATATTAATTTTCTAGGTAGCAACTTTATTTTTTTTTCATTTATTTTTTTAATTTTTTTCATTTTTTCTTTTTTTTTTTTTTTTAAATTTCAGGTATGGTATGGGGAGGGGGGAGGGAGGAGGGTTCAGGATGGGGAGCACGTGTATACCTGAAATTTAGGTAGCAACTTTATCAAATACATTGAGCTCTAGTAATTTTTTGGTAATGTCTTTGGGATTTTCTGTATATAGTATCATGTCATCTGCAAACAATTTGGACATCTTATTATCCTTTTTTTTTCTTTTTCTTTTTTTGCTCATTGGTCTAACTGGGACTTCTGCCCCTATGTTGAATAAAAGTGGTGAAAATGGGCATTCTTGTCTTGTTCATGATCCTAAAGCTTGCAACTTTTTACTGTTTAGCATAAGATTGGCTATGGGCCTATCATGTACAGCCATTTTTATGTTGAGAAAAATTCTATTATACCAACTTTATAGAGAATTTTTATCATAAATGGATGCTGAATTTTGTCCAAAAGCTTTCTCTGCACCTGTTGAGATGATCATAGGATTTCTATTCTTCATTGATTAGCAGATATTGAACCAACTTTGCATCCCTGGGTAAATCCCACTTGCTCATGATTCATGATCTTTTTAATGTATTGTTAAATTTGGTTTGCTAATATTTTGCTGATGATTTTTGCATCTTTGTTCTTTTTTATTGGCTTGTAATTTTCTTTTTTGTGATATCTTTGGAGTTGATATCAGGGTGATGCTGACCTTGTAGAATGAGTTTGGAAGTGTTCCTTCCTCTGAAGTTTTTGGTAATAGTTTGTGAGGACAGGTGTTAACTCTTCTCTAAATGTTTCATAGAATTTACTCTCTGGTCATGGACTTTGGAAAATGTTCCTCTGTCATCTCATTTTGCCTAATTTGCTGTTTTTTTCCTATGTATCTGGTAGGTTGGTTATGTTTTCTGACTTGGAGTAATGGCCTTATGTAGAACTGTCCTATGTATCCCAGTAGCACATTCTACTCTGATCACCAGAGATATGTTCTCCAGGGGTAGCCCCCTGTGGGGTGTGTGGGTACTTCTATTGTGGTAGACTGGCTGCTATGGATTATCTGGTAGACATGGCTTGCCCCCAGTCCAATTGGTTGTCAGACCCTTCCTTGTACAGAGGCTGCCATATCTAGTTGGCAGGGCTAGGTCATGAGGCAGCTGGCTACAGAAACCCAGGGATACCCAGGGCTACTGTTGGTTCACTGGTGGTAGAGCTGACTCCTGGGGTGGTTGTTTTCAGGGTCTGGATTCACAGATCTAGTGTCAGCCTGCTAGTTGGTGGGGTTAGTTGCAGACATGGTTGGCTTTGAGTTCTGAGATATCTCAGAGCTGATGCTGGTCTACCAGTGAGTGTGGCTAAATTTTAGTGTGGCTCGTCTCCTTGAAGGAGATCAAGGTGTCTCAGAGCTGTTTGTTGGTAGATAGATCTAAGTCCCAGGGCCTCTGGCTGTAGAGTCCTGGAGGTCTCAGAGCTGGTGTCAGCCCATTGGTGTGTGGGGCTGGATCCTAGAGTTGCTGGTTGAGAGACTCAAGTTGTCTGAGAGCTCTTGTAGGCCTGCTGGTAGGCAAGGTTGGGATCTGAGGGGTCCCAAGTCTGATGCCATTCTGCTGCTGTGTTGACTGTGTCCCAGTAAGGCAGGCTGCAGAGGCTCAGGTGATCATGGGGCTGGTGTCCACCCACTGGTGAGAAAAGCTGGGTCCTGGAGCTAGTGCTGGCCCACTTGCAAGTAGAGCCAAATCCTGGGGTCTCTTGTGCAGGGCTTAGGTGTCTCTGAGCTGGCTTAAAACTATTGGTGGGTAGGTCCAACGCCCAGGGGTTTCTGGGTGTAGTTCAAACTGACTGTTAAAGCTGAGTCCTGGGATTTCTGTCTGCACAGCCCTTAGAGCCAGGAGCTAGTATAGGCCTGCTGGTTCCTGACAGCTTTCTGGGGGTTCTGGGGTGTCCAAGAGCTTGTCTCAGTGGGTGGTTGCTGGGAATAGACCCAGGGTTCCTGACTGAGGGGTGCAAGGTATATCAGAACTACTGTTTGCCTGCTGGTGGGTGTGGCTGATCCCAGGGTGAGGCTTTGGTGGGTAGGGCCAAGGCCCAAGAGGTTGCAGGGCTCATGCTAGCTCACTGGTAGATGCAGCCAGGTCTCAAGTTCTCTGGCTACAGGGCCCTGCGTGTCCTGGAGTTTGTGTCAGCCTCCTGGTGGTGGGGCTGGGGCCTAGGATTTCCTGAAGTTGGTATTCACACTCTGGTAGGTGAGACTGGTTCTGAGACTGGAGCTGGATCACTGGCAGTCAGACCTGAGTCCCAGTGTCTCTGGCTGTAGGATCCTGGGTGTCCCAGGCCACTGCCTACACACTGGTATGTGGGGCCAGGTCCTGGGTGCTTTAGTGATCAGGATTGTATCCCAGCGTGACTGTGGGCTTAGGAGGTCTTAAGGCAGCCTGCCTGCTGGTAGGTGGGGCTGTGCTGTTGCCCAGCTAGTTGCTTAGCCTGAGGTGTCCCAGTGCTGGTGCCAACAGGCTGGTGGGTGGGGCTGGGACCAGGTGCTAATAAGCTGGAGGGAGATTTCCAAAATGATGCTTGCCAGCACCAGTGTCCATTTGATAGAGTGAGCTCTCTATAATGCCTGCCACCAGGGTCTGTGTCCACAACATGAACTGTAGTTTTTCCTTTCTCTTCAGGAGACTTTACAAGAGCAGCAAATGGATCTGACCCTTGCTTCTTTCAAATTATTGCTTCTTCCCTGGGTCTCGGAATGTGTGAAATTTTGTGTGTGCTCTTTAAGAGTGGAGGCTCTATTTCCCATAGCCCTCTGGGTCTCCCCAAAGTAAGCTCCACTGGCTTTCAAAGTCAGACATTTTGGAGAATCAGCTTTGCAGTGTAGGATCCTGAATTTGGAAGCTCAGTGTGGGGCTCAGACCCATTGCTCCTTGAGGAACCTCTGCAAGTTTAATTATCCTCCCATTTGTGGGCCACTCATCCTGGGGTACCATACTGGACGATACCACAAGTTGTTTATATCTTTAGTTATAGAAGATTTTTTTTGCTAGATTCTGGTCTTTCTCATCAATAGTTAAAATTTTGGTGTGCCCATGACAGGAAGTGAACTCATGGTTTTCCCACTCTGCCATCTTGGCCTGGACCTCTCTTTATAGTTATTTTTAATCTTTATTCAAGAGTTATAAGTGATTTACCCACACACATTATATGATAGTATTTTGAATTTAACTATATATTTACCAGTGAGTTTTATACTGTCATATATTTTCTTGTTACTAAACAACATCCTTTTGTCCCAGCTTGAAGAATTCCTTTTAACATTTCCTGTAAGGCCAGTGTAATTGTGATGAACTCCTTCAGCTTTTCTTTGGCTGGGAAATTCTTTATTTTTCCTTTTATTCTGAAGGACAACTTTGCCAGGTAGAGAATTATAGGTTAACAGCTTTTTTTTTTTCTTTTAGCATTTTGATTATGTCATTCCACTCCCTTCTGGCCTACAAAGTTTCTGCTGAAAACTTTCATAGTCTTATGGGGGTTCCCTTATGTATAACATGTTGCTTTTCTCTTACTGCTTTTAAAATTCTCTTCTCTGTAACTTTTGACAATATCATTATGTTTCTTGGTGTGTGTCTATTTAAATTTATCTTATTTGGTTCTCTCTGGGCTTTCTAGATCTGGATATCTGTTTCTTTCCCCAGGTTATGCAATTTTTCAGTCATTAATTTTTTGAATAAGTTTTTTGCTCTCTCTTACTTCTCCTTCTGACACTCTCTATAATGTATATACATTGGTCCACTTGATAGTGTTCCATAAGTCCCTTAAGCTGTCTTCATTATTCTCTCTCTCTCTTTTTTTTTGGCTCCTCTAATTGGATGACTGCCCTGTCTTTGAGTGCACTGATCCTTTATTCTGTTTTACCTAGTCTGCTATTGAACCCCTCTATTGATTTTTTGTTGTTGTTCAGTTGTGCAGTCGTGTCTGACTCTGCAACCCCGTAGGATGCAGCACACCAGGCCTCTCTGTCCCTCACCATCTGCCAAAGTTTGCCCAAGTTCTTGTCCATTGCATTGGCGAAGCCATCCAGCCATCTCATCCTCTAATGCCCTCTTCTCCTTCTGCCTTCAATCTTTCCCAGCATCAGGAACTTTCCCAATGAGTCAGCTGTTTGCATCAGGTTACCAAAATACTGAAGTTTCAACTTCAGCATCCATCCTTTCAACGATTCACAGTTGATTTCCCTTAAGGCTGACTGCTTTGATCTCATTGCTGTCCAAGTAACTGTCAGGCGTCTTCTCCAGCACCGTAACTCGAAGGCATTACTTCTTTGGTGCGCCACCTTTACAGTCCAGCTCTCACAACTCTACATGACCACTGGGAAAACCATAGCCTTGACTATACAGACCTTTGTTGGCAGAGTGATATCTCTGCTTTTCAGCACACTGTCTAGATTTGTCATAGCTTTCCTGCTAAGAAGCAAATGTCTTATGATTTCATGGCTGCAGTCACCATCCACAGTGATTTTAGAGCCCAAGAAGAGGAAATCTGTCACTGCTTCCACCTTTTCCCCCTCTATTTGCCATGAAGTAGTAGGCTAGTAGTAGGCTAAATGCCATGATCTTAGTTTTTTTAATATTTAGTTTTAAGCCAGTTCTTTCATTCACCTCCTTCACCCTCATCAAGAGGTTCTTTAGTTCCTCTTTGCTTTTTGCCCTTAGAGTGATATCATCCGCATATCTGAGGTTGATGTTTCTCCCGCCTATCTTGATTCCAGCATATAACACATCCAGCCCAGCATTTCTCATGATGTGCTCAGCATACAGGTTAAACAAACAGGGTGACAGCAGACAGCCCTGTCCTACTCCTTTATCAATCTTGAACCAATCACTTGTTCCATAGAAGGTTCTATATTTTTAGGTTCAGTTGTTGTATTTTTCAGCTCTGTGACTTTCGTATGTTTCTATATTTTCTCTTTGTCAAAATTCTTATTTTGTTTGTTAATTGCTCTCATCTCCTCAGTGAGCATCTTTATATCATTACTTATTTGTTTTTTTAACAGTTAAAATGAAGGGATTTTTATTCTGAGCCAAATTGAGGCTTATAACCTAGGAGACAGACTCTCAGAAAGCTCTGAGAATTGTTCTGCCTGTTAGAAGTCAAAGTTCCAGTTGTATATGTTTTTGAGACAAAAGATTTATCAAAATGATATACTAATATTTTACATAACGTTCATCAAAATATATTGTCAAGGTAAGCACAACAAAGTGAGTACTAAGACATTATGACTCTCCCTAATTTACCTTGGCAAGACTATGTGGCTGCACATTACCAAGAGATGTAAGAAGCTATTTGAGTAGAAATATGGTTTTGAAAAAAACTATAGTTAAAAAATTTCCTTAAAAATTGATATAATTTGCATCCACATAATTTATTTGTTCTTAACTATCATACATAGATTATTCATGAAAGTTGTATGAGACATTAAATAAGTCATTATTTTAAAGATCTTTTTTTCATTTTGCTGACAAATTTTGTAACAGATAAAAATGAGCCTATTTGATTTTACTTGACACAGGTACAATACACATGCATAATATGCATAATACTGATACCTTTAAAGACATGTCTATATTAATTTCACCAACAGAGTTAAACTAGCTTTTATTTACCAAAAACAATCCTAGATGATATGAAATTCAAAAATATTTTGCTTAGCTTTATTATATTTTTAGAATTTATATTTAATTGTCAAATCAGTATTTTATATATATACACACACACACACACACACATAGATAAAAATAGACACAGGCAGAAATCTCATAGTTTTTATTTAAAACTTTAGGAGTGTTGCTATTGTTCAGTTGCTCAGTCATGTCCAAATCTTTGTGACCCCATGGACTGCAGTACGCCAAACTTCCCTGCCCTTCACTATCTCCCAGAGTTTGCTCAAACTCATGTCCATTGAGTTGATGAGGCCATCAAACCATCTTATCCTATGTAGCCCCCTTCTCCTCTTGCCTTCAATCTTTCCCAGAATCAGAGTCTTTTCCAATGAGTCAGCTCTTCCCATCAGGTGGCTACAGTATTGGATCTTCAGCTTCAGCATCAGTCCTTCCAATGAATATTCAGGGTTGATTTCTTTTAGGATTGACTGGTTTGATCTCCTTGCTGTCCAAGGGAGTCTCAAGAGTCTTCTCCAGTGCCGCAGTTCAAAAGCATCAATTCTTTGGTGCTCAGCTTTCTTTATAGTTCAACTTTCACATCCATACATGACTACTGGAGAAGCCATAGCTTTGACTAGATGGACCTTTGTTGGCAAAGTAATGTTTCTGCTTTTTAATATGCTCTCTAGGTTTGTCATAACTTTTCTTCCAAGGAGCAAGCATCTTTTAATTTCATGGCTGCAGTCACCATCTGCAGTGATTTTAAAGCCCCTAAAATAAAGTCTCTCACTTTTCCAGTGTTTCCCCATCTATTTGCCATGAAGTGATGGGACCAGATGCCATGATCTTCGTCTCCTAAATGTTGAGTTTTAAGCCAACTTTTTCAAGAATCTTCTCTAGCCCCACAGTGCTCAGCCTTCTTTATGATCCAACTCTCACATCCATACATGACTACTGGAAAAAAGCATAGCTTTGACTATATGGACCTTTGTTGGCAAAGTGATGTCCCTGCTGGGTTTGTCATAGCTTTTCTTCCATGGAGCAAGCGTCTTTTAATTTCACCATCTGCAGTGATTTTGGAGTCCAAGAAAATAGTCTGTCACTGTTTCCATTTCTTCCCATCTGTTTGCCATGAAGTGATGGGACCAGATGCCATGATCTTAGTTTTTTGAATGTTGAGTTCTAAACCAGCTTTTTCACTCTCGTCATTCACTTTCATCAAGAGCCTTTTTATTTCTTCATTTTCTGTCATAAGGGTGGTGTCATCTGCATATCTGAAGTTATTGATATTTCTCCCAGAAATCTTGATTCCAGCTTGTGTTTCATCCAGCCTGGCATTTAACACAATGAACTTTGCAAAGAAGTTAAATAAGCAGGGTGACAATGTACAGCCTGATGTACTCCCTTCCCAATTTTGAACCACTTTGTTGTTCCAAGTCTGGTTCTAACCATTGCTTCTTGACCTGCATACAGGTTTCTCAAGAGGCAGGTAAGATGGTCTGGTATTTTCATCTTGTTAAGAATTTCCCACAAATTGTTGTGATCTACACAGAGGCTTTAGTGTAGTCAATGAAACAGAAGTAGATGTTTTTCTGGAATTCTTTTGCTTTTTCTATGATTAAACAGATGTTGGCAATTTGATCTCTGGTTCCTTTCCCTTTTCTAAATCCATCTTGTACATCTGGAAGCTCTTGGTTCACATTACTACTGAAGCCTAGCTTGTAGGATATTGAGCATTACCTTGCTAGTACGTGAAATGAGTACAATTGTGTGGTAGTTTGAACATTCTTTGGCATTGCCTTTCTTTGGGATTGGAATGAAAACTCACCTTTTCCAGTCCTGTGGCCACTGCTGAGTTTTCCAAATTTGCTGGCATCTTGAGTGCAGCACTTTCACAGCATCATCTTTTAGGGTTTGAAATAGCCCAGCTGGAATTCCATCACCTCCACTAGCCTTGTTTGTAGTCATGCTTTCTTAAGCCCACTTGACTTCATGCTCCAGGATGTCTGGCTCTAGATGAGTGATCACACCATTGTGGTTATCCGGATCTTTAAGACCTTTTTTGTATAGTTCTTCTGTGTATTTTTGCCAATTCTTAATCTCCTTTGCTTCTGTTAGGTTCATACCATTTCTGTCCTTTATTGTGCTCATCTTTGCATGAAATATCCCCTTGGTATCTCTGATTTTCTTAAGAGATTATCTAGTCTTTCCCATTCTATTGTTTTCCTCTATTTCTTTGCACTGATAACTGAAGTCTTTCTTATCTCTCCTTGCTATTCTTTGAAACTCTGCATTTGGATTGTATATATCTTTCCTTTTCTTCTTTGCCTTTCACTTCTCTTATTTTGTCAGCTATTTGCAAGGCCTCCACAGGTAACCATTTTGCCTTTTTGCATTTCAGGTGCAATATAAAACTCACTAAATTTTAAAGAATAGTCGCAATAAATTAAGTTCCTGATATGCCAGGGTCGTTTATTATTTGATGAGAAAATTTTTGTGTACTTGTCTTTTTGTAATTCAGTCACTCAGTTGTGTCTGACTTTTTGCGAACCATGTACTGCAGCGCTCCAGGCTTCCCTGTCCTTCACCATCTCCTGAACCTTGCTTAAACTCATGTCCATTGAGTTGGTGATGTCCTCTAACCAACGCGTCCTCTCTCGTCCCCTTCTCCTCCTGCCTTCAATCTTTCCCAGCATCAGGGTCTTTTCCAATAAGTTAGCTCTTTGTATCAAGTGGCCAAAGTACTGGATCTTCAGTTTCGGCATCAATCCTTCCAATGAATATTTAGTACTGATTTTCTTTAGGATTGACTGGTTGGATCTCCTTGCAGTCCAAGGGACTCTCAAGAGTCTCCTCCAACACCACAGTTCAAAAGCATCACTCCTTAGACTCAGCCTTCGTTATGGTCCAACACTCATATCCATACATGACTACTGGAAAAAACCATAGCTTTGACTTTTCAGACTTTTGTTGGAAAAGTAATGTCTCTGGTTTTTAACACACTCTATAGGTTTTCTTCTACATCATAGCTTTTCTTCTGTGGAGCAATTGTCTTTTAATTTCATGGCTGCCCTTACCATATGCAGTGATTTTGGAGCCCAAGAAAATAAAGTCTGTCACTGTTTCCATTGTTTCCTTATCTATTTGCCATGAAGTGATGGGACCAGATGCCATGATCTTAGTTTTCTGAATGTTGAGTTTTAAGCCAGCTTTTTCTCTCTCCTCTTTCACCTTCATCTAGAGGCTCTTTAGTTCCTCTTTACTTTAGAGTAGTGTCATCTGCATATCTGAGGTTATTGATATGTCTCCCTGTGATCTTGATTCCAGCTTGTGCTTCATCCAGCCCAGCATTTCTCATGGTATACACTGAATGAATATAAGTTAAATAAGCAGGGTGACAATATACAGCTTTGATGTACTCCTTTCCCAATTTTGAACCTGTCAGTTGTTCCATATCCGGTTTTAACTGTTGCTTTTTGACCTGCATACAGGTTTTTCAGGAGGCAGGTAAGGTGGCCTTGTGCTCCCATCTCTTGAAGAATTTTCCAAGGTTTGTTGTGGTCCACACAGTCAAAGGCTTTAGTGTAGTCAATGAAGCAGAAGTAGATATTTTTTCTGGGATTCTCATGCTTTCTGTATGATCCAACAGATGTTGGCAGTTTCATCTCTGGTACCTTTACCTTTTCGAAATCCAGCTTGAATATCTGGGAGTTCTCAGTTCGCATACTGTTGAAGCCTAACTTGGAGAATTTTGAGCATTATTTTGCTAGCATGTGAATTGAGTGCAATTGTGTGGTGCTTTTTACATTCTTTGGCATTGGCCTTCTTTGGTATTGGAATGAAAACTGACCCTTTCCAGTCATGGGGCCACTGCTGAGCTTTCCAAATTTGCCGGCACATTGAGTGCAGCACTTTCAAGCATCATCTTTTGGGATTTGAAATAGCTCAGCTGGAATTCCATCACTTTCACTAGCTCTGTTCATAGTGATGTTTGCCTTGACATGAACTTTTTTAAATTAATTTTTATTGGAGTATAGTTGCTTTATAATGTTGTTTTAGTTTGTACTGTACAACAAAATAAATCAGCCATATATATATATATATGTGTGTGTGTGTGTGTATATATATATACATATACACATATACACACACACACACACACACATATATATATATATATATATATATATATATATATATATATGGGGAATTATGTAGGTAAGCCCTTTCCTGGGAGAACTTGGGGAATAGTCATTTTCACCTGTTCCCTCAGTCTGGGCTTGGGGTTTTAGCCATCATGGGGAGGGGAAGGAGATGTGCTTCTATACCCATTAAGAATCACTTCTTTGCTGCATTAGTGAGGGATCATGAGTGCCATCCCCATTGGCTCTCAGAACCAGGAGATCAGAGGCCTGTCCCTCAGGCAGCAGCCATGAAAGCTGGGGTGTCCGATGTGAGTATGGCTCCCCTCATGGAGATACCTGTGACCTGGAGTGGCCTATGGGGAGAAAATGGAGGAAGTGTCCATCAGCTTCCCTGGCCTCCAGGAACAATAGTTGTCAGCCCCTAAGTGCATGTTAAGTTAAATGCCTGGCCGTCAGGCAGAAGCTTTTAAAGTAAGCAGATTTATTCCTTTCTGGGAGACTAGGAAATGGGCATTTTTGCCTTTTCCCTTTGCACTGAACCTTGGGGGATAGCCATTTAATAACAGTTTTCATGGGTTTCATGGGTGGAAGCTCTATTGGCTGTCAGAGCCAGCCAGTCCAGGGATCCGTTCCTCAAGTGGCAGCACAACAGCAGGGGTGCAGGTATGTCTAGAAGCTCCTTCCGGGGAGATACTAGTGATTTGTAGGCAGCTGCAGGAAGACAGGGAGGTGTCCACTGGTGTCTGTGGTCTTCAGGGGTGATCACAGACAGCCCCTGGATGTGTGATAAGTTAGGAACGTAACCCTCAGGTGTGTGTGTTAGTCCCTCAGTTGAGTCTGACTCTTTGCAACCCCATGGACTGTAGCCCACCAGTCTCCTCTGTCCATGGGATTCCCCAGGCAAGAATATGGGATAGGTTGCCATCCCTTTCTCTGGGGGTCTTCACGACCCCAGGATTTAACCAGGTCTCCTGCACTGCAGGCAGATTCTTTACCATCTGAGCCACCAAGGAGGCCTCAGGTAGCAGCTTTCAAACTATGCAGATGGACCTCTCTCAGGTAAAAACTGGGAGATGAGCAGTTTGCTTCTTCTGCTCCCTCGGCACTGAGCCTTGGGTAGATAGCCATAGTGAGCATTTGTACCAGTTAACAACCTCTTCTTTGTTCGCTATAGTCTTGTGGGTCTCATGGACACAAGCTTCATTGGCTTTCAGAGCTAGGTGTTTTGGGTGCCTGACCCTCTGGTGGGAGTCTTAAAAGCTGAGGTACTAAATTATAGGGTCAAAAATTCTTCCATCTTCAGGAAGAAGCTGGGAGTTTGAAGCACCCTCTCAATTGTATGGTGCTGTTCTGGGAGTAGGGTTTATGGTAAACGTATGTCTTAGCCTTTCCTATCCATTTCACAGTGGGTATTTTCTCATTTGCCCGATGTGGAGGAGTCATTCCTCTAGTTTATGGGTCTCTTTTAGAGGTTTTACTCTGTAGCTGTACATTCAGTGTGTCTGTGGAAGGAGGAGGACTGAAACTCTTGATCAACCCCCACTATTGGTGTTTTATAGGCTGCTTACACTTGTTGCATAGGGTAGGTGTGTGGAGACAAACTATGGCAATCATGTGTTGCCTTGAATATCTAAGAATATTTTATGAGCCTTTGAGAAAGTATGACAACAAATTATTGCACCATGATTATCAGAATGTCAATCTCTTACATCAAAATGAGACAATTCACTAAAAGTAGATGTTATTGTTCTAATTCTAAATGTGCACAAGCTGATTATTTTGGTTAAATATCCTTTTGATTTTTGTGCTTTGGTGTATCTACTGTTTGCTGCTGCTAAGTCACTTCAGTTGTGTCCGACTCTGTGCGACCCCATAGACGGCAGCCCACCAGGCTCCCCCATCCCTGGGATTCTCCAGGCAAGAACACTGGAGTGGGTTGCCATTTCCTTCACCAATGCATGAAAGTGAAAGTGAAAATAAAGTCGCTCAGTCGTGTCCGACTCCTAGTGACCCCATGGACTGCAGCCCACCAGGCTCCTCCGTCCATGGGATTTTCCAGGCAAGAGTACTGGAGTGGGGTGCCATCGCCTTCTCCGATCTACTGTTTAGGTTTCAACTAATAAGTAAGAGTTTCTTGATCCTAATAAAAAGTGAAACATTACTCTGAAACCAAAGAATTGATGCTTTTGAACTGTGGTGTTGGAGAAGACCCTTGAGAGTCCCTTGGACTGCGAAAAGATCCAACCATTCAGTCCTAAAGGAAATCAGTCCTGAATATTCATTGGAAGGACTGATGCTGAAGCTGAAACTCAAATACTTTGGCCACCTGATGCAAAGAACTAACTCATTGGAAAAGACCCTGTTGCTGGGAAAGATTGAAGGTGGGAGGAGAAGGGAATGACAGAAGATGAGATGGTCAGATGGCATCACCGACTCAATGGACATGAGTTTGAGTAAATCCCAGGAGTTGGTGATGGACAAGGAGGCCCGGTATGCTGCAGTTCATGGGGTCGCAGAGTCGGACACAACTGAGTGACTGAAATGAACTGAACCCTGAAACACTGCATTATACAGAGTAATGCCAGACCACGCAAGGTAACTGATGACTTCAGAATCTCAATGGATTAATACAATAAAGGTTTATTCCTTGCTTGTGCAAAAGCAGAATTAGGTTGACCAACTACCCAAGGCAACTGTTTTCTGTGCACTGACTCAGAAATCCAGGCTTATTTCATCTTGTGATTCTGCCTTTTTAGTCACAGCCAAAGAAGAAAAGAAATCATGAAGAGCATATATCTGCTTTTAAGGGCCCCAGCCCTGAAATGACACATATAGTTTCCAGCCAAATTTTATTGATTAAAGTCAATCACAAGACCCCACCTAACTAAGAGGATTGAGAAATAGAATATTCCTTGAAGGTCAGAAAGGAGAGAACTGGATATAAGTAAGCACTAGGTTCTCTATCACGTTTAGTTTTTCCAGATAATAGTAATATGTAGGAAAGACTAAACTTAGGAGAAGCATGCGTGATGGAAAAAAAGATTAGAAAAGAAAAAGAAAAACAACAAAAAAATTAGAAACATATTTACTTTAATTTACAAATGTAATAGAAGTACTTAAAACTTTAGCCATCCTATTTTATACAATTAACACTGAAAAATGTACTATAACACTTGTCTTGTTTTCCAGTCAAGTACCATGATTATGTATGTGTGTGCAATACCTAACTCTGTTCAGACATGTATGGTCAGAAAGCTGTTACAAAAGTGGCTCAATAATTACAAGTTTAAAAAATCCTCACTGTTGAAAATTACAAGCCTAAGGACCTATAATTCTCAGAAGTCTGTTTCCTGCTATTCACTTGATATATTTCATTAAATTTTAAAGAAATTAGAAAATTCTTAGTTGGGTCATTGAAATAATTATTTCATCATAAATGTAGATGAAATTGGTATCATAAAATATGGTAACCTGAAATTAAGTATCATCACATTTATGTAAAGAATTTCTATAGTTTTTAAGAATTTACTTGAGTTCATTCTATATCAATACTGTTTTCAAGGAGAAATAAAATTATTGGTAAGTTTCACTTCTGGAGTGTAAAATGAGGGGGAAAAAATGGAAAAGATCAAACTCCTTGATTATTACAAAATTTTCCTAATTGTCCTTCACTTCTTCTGGTGACTTTTCCTAAAATGAAGGGGAAAGGAACAATGTAAGCCTTGAATCCCAGCTCTTGTGGTCTCTCTTAGTGACAGATCCTGGTTTTCCTCCCTGGACACTTTCTCACTGTCTCTTTACTGGTACTTCCTTTTTTGGTTGGTGTCTGAAGGTTGAGTAAGTCTATGTTTCTTTGCTCCTCTTTGTCCATTCATTCTCTGCATCAGCCCACAAAGTTCCTTGGTGCCAAGTGCCATCTGTACACTGATACAGCTCACAATTATATCTCTAGCCCTGACCTTTTCCCTAAACTCCATATTTATATCCAGCTGCCTATGTGGTATCTCCATTTAGCTATTTAGCAAGCATTTCACACTATGTGAAAAATGGATTTATTTATGCTCCAGTTTTCCTTACTTCTCTATATATCCTGTTGCATAGGGCAAGAAACCTAGGGGACATATTCTGTTCTTTTATCCCATGTTCCTCCTGACTACCCTCTAGCAACTTCTCCCTTTGCTCTATACTTTGATCATGCTGACCCTTTCGCACGTCAAGACCTTTGCACCTCAAGACACTGGTTGTTTCCAGTGTCTGGGCTACTTCTTTCCCAGATGGGCATACACCCAGGGTCCAGGCTTCATGCCAGAGTCCACCTCTTGAGAGAGATCTTCCTTGACACTTCTGCCATTATCACATAATCTGTTCTGTTGTCCATAGTAGAAGAGCACAGGATGACACAGTCTAAAAACCACTGAGCATCTAGGTTGCTTCCATGTCCTGGCTATTATAAACAGTGCTGTGATGAACAGTGGGGTACACGTGTCTCTTTCCCTTCTGGTTTCCTCAGTGTGTATGCCCAGCAGTGGGATTGCTGGATCATAAGGCAGTTCTATTTCCAGTTTTTTAAGGAATCTCCACACTGTTCTCCATAGTGGCTGTACTAGTTTGCATTCCCACCAACAGTGTAAGAGGGTGAATACATTTGAATCAGTTCTAATGAGGTGGATGAAACTGGAGCCTATTATACAGAGTGAAGTAAGCCAGAAGGAAAAACACCAATACAGTATACTAATGCATATATATGGAATTTAGAAAGATGGTAACAATAACCCAGTGTACGAGACAGCAAAAGAGACACTGATGTATAGAATAGTCTTATGGACTCTGTGGGAGAGGGAGACGGTGGAAAGATTTGGGAGAATGGCATTGAAACATGTAAAATATCATGTAAGAAACGAGTTGCCAATCCAAGTTCGATGCACGATACTGGATGCTTGGGGCTAGTGCACTGGGATGACCCAGAGGGATGGTAGGGGGAGGGAGGAGGGAGGAGGGCTCAGGATGGGGAGCACATGTATACCTGTAGTGGATTCATTTTGATATTTGGCAAAATTAATACAATTATGTAAAGTTTAAAAATAAAATAAAATTAAAAAACAAAAAACACTGAGCAGCCAAAATGAATAAGCCGGAAAACAGGGGCACTACAACCAGTCTATAAAGTTTCAGTTTTAAAAAGACATGGCATATTCTGTTTTCACAGGCTAATACGGTAAATGAAGCCAAACTAAGGCACTAAGATAATGGGGGAATACAATTAAGGAATTATAGACCCTAGAAGTATAAATATAGACCCTATAAGTATAAATGATTATTTGATTACATGTGTAATCAAATAATCATTTTGAAAAGTGTCTTTTGCTGTGTCTAAAATGAGTCCACTTTTATAAGAACAAAGAGTACACCACTGACACCTGTTACAGAAAAAAGATGGGGAGGTCTTGATGTTGAAGGGACAGAAGATAAAGTATAGATATGATTCTCTAAACAGAACACAAGGGCTCCGCTATGCTACAAAATAGTTGCCACAATGAAGTTATAAAGGAGAGAACTTAGAACAAATAATTTTGCTTTTTGAGTTTTTACTATTTCACTTCAGGTTTGGGCCAGAAATATACTAAGAGTCTATGGCCAGTAAGAAATAAAACTGGAATTGGAGTGAGATATCAAGAGTGGAAATATCAATTCTGTACTTATTGCCATACACGGGGTGGTTTTAAAATGGCATATGCATTCAATGCATTTATTGGATGCCTCCAGAGGCAGAGTGTGAAGAGCTGAGGCAGAGTTAGAGGCAGCCTCTCAAAGAGTTTGCAAAGGGTGTCCATGAGCCAACAAGTTATCTTCTGTATCAAGGATTCAGGATAGTCCTGGACCAACAAGGGTCAACAAACCCAGCCTACGGCTAAATCCAGTCTCCCACTTATTTTTATATAACTGGTGAGCTAACAATTTTACATTTTTTAAATGGGTGGAAAAAAATCGGAGGAAGATTAATATATCAGGACATGTGAAAACTGAAATTCATATGTATTTGTACATAAAATTTTATTGCACTATAGCCATAGCCATTTGTTTATATATTGTCTTAAGGCTTGATTTGTGCTACAAGAGCATAGGATTGAATAGTTGTGACTGAGACATGTGGCTTGTAAAATCTAAAATATTAAATCTCTGGCCCTTTACAGAAAAAAATCTGATAACCTCTCTTCTCCAAAACAGACATAGGGAGGAAGGGTTGTGGTCAAATGTTATATTGATAAATAAAGTAGGAGGGAGAAAGGGAACCGATAGTAAAGAATTAGAGTTGGATGTGCACCCAGACAGCATGCTGCCATGGAAGCTAAGGTTATAAAACCCATGGAGGAGCGAGCTGGTTAAGACACTAGAGAACTTCAGAACACCAAAAAGGGGCCACTGCTGAGTTACTTAAAGGGGGATATGCATTTCTTCAAGTATAAGTGACTATGTGCCAAGGAGTATATGAAGCCATAGGACCCAATAAGCATAAAACATTTTGGAACATGATTTCACTCCAGGTTTGTTGGGGGATGCTAAAGGCTGGGGGAGTGGTTTTATATATAAACATTTTACTGAGTAGAATGCAAAATTTGTATGATGTTTTATATTAAAATTTTTATGTTGCATAAATAATTTGTATATTTAAATCAGGATGCTGAAACACTTCAAATTTTAAATAAGTCGTCTCCATGTTAGAATCCTGGAATTGTAAATTCACTTTTCTCTGTCTTTAAGGGTACTTTCATGGGAAGGTTTGAAAAACAGGACATGGAATACTCCAGAGGGTATTTCTGAGAGACAACAGGTGCCACCATCTAAGGCTTTAAGTTGACCTGGAAATCAAAAATAATATACCTCTGAAAGGTTATGACTCCTCTGTCAACTCCAATCTATTGGTAGTGTTTCCTTGGGAGAGGTTTGCTGGGAGGGATTCTGAGACTTGTGTTTAGTTCAGCAGTGTTTAGATTAGCAATGCGTTCCAATGCTGGGGGAGGTGATCCATGGCAGTTTGCTTCAATGATTCACCATAGATTAATATGAGAATCTATTATCTTTGACACACTTTTCATACTGTTTTACTGCTTAATCAGAACTACATTAAGCATCTACTTTCAAAGCCAGATTTGCCCTTATGTCTCTGCCTTCATGATTCAGGGGTATCAACAAACATGACAAGCTTATCCAAGTTTACCATAAAAGAACCCTTGAAAATTTTACAGTAACTATCATCCGACTCCATTCTTAATCCCCACAAAATACATAAGAAAATTAAAAAGACACTATATTCCATGTGAAAATTTTAAATATTTTATTATACAAGGATAGGATAGCATTTGAGAGGCTAGCAGAATAAATGTATTAATACAAAAATAAATGAAAAGTTGAGTGAAGTTGGGGCAAGAATATTTAGGATAAAAATGGGAAAGTTTAGAAGAGAGACAAAGAGGATCAAACAGGCTTAAGTGAAGAGGTAGGGAGAAATTCAAGAGATGTTTCTGATGTGGACTCATTAGAATCTAGTAGCAGATTTGATGTATAGAACAATGATAGTAAATGGTGAATACAAGAGTCTTAGCTTAACCAACTAGGTATGTAAAAACATTAATTATTAAATGGGGAAAGCAGGAAGAGGAATTGATTGGGGAGGTGGGTAAACCAGTGATTATGCCATACCATCACAAAGAACTACATTATCCAGGGTCCCTGGTGTCCAAGCAAGTTAAGACAGGTGCTGTTGGAAGACTGGAAGTGACTGTAGGGAGAAGCTAGGGTATTTCTTAGTCTCTCACTTTGCTTCAGGCAGCATTTCTCTTGGTGACTGGAATCTTTTCCGAGATTTCACTTCCTATTAGACAAGCTCTGTCTGGTTCCAGCTTCCCTAGTGGCCATAGCTCTAGCCTGAGCTACAACTCTAGCTCTAGCTGGGTGGCCTTGCCTTCTGGATTTTGGAAACTCTACCTCATCCTGTTACCCCTCTTGACAGTGGCTTTCTGCTGTTGCTAATCTGCTTATCTTATCATCCCAATTTTAGTTTCTCATCTCCTTCATCACTGGTATAAGCAATTCCCAATATTAAATTTCCTGTTTGAAATACCTAGACTGTTTTTTTTCCCCTAACTGAAACCTAAATGATAAAGTAATAAATTCAGTTCTAGAAATATTGAGCTTCAGATAAGTATGGGGCCCCCTGGTAAAGATATTTAGTGGAGGCTTGGAAATAGTTAACAAAGCCCTGGAGACAGAGATAACAGACCTACAAGCCAACAACTGCAGGTGGTAGTTAAAGCCATAAGGTTTGATTTCCCAGGTGGAATGAGGAGGTGGAAAGATTAAACCAAAAGGATTAAGCAGTGGGCTAACCCCTGAAAAGTCAATATTTTTTCATTTAAATCAGGAAAGAACTGAAGACTGAAAAGGAGTAACCAGAGAAGTAGAAACCCAGGTTAGGAATGTCACAGAAGCCAAATGAGAAACAAAAGTCCTCAAGGAAAGGGCCCAGTTGAGTCAAAATTGGTGAAAATAGCAGATAGAACACATTAAAAGATTGAGGCAAATAAAGCAAATATTTTCCTTTGTGGCTAGCAAAGGGCCTGTATCGCTACATCTGTCAGAACAATTATAATACAGTGGCGGAAAGAAACAAGATTATGAGTTAAGACACAAATGAAAATAGGAAGAGGTTGAACATGTCAAGGAATGTAGGCTACTTTTTCGGGATCCTGAATGATGAAGACCTTGAAAGAAAGAATACCTTAAGTTGGAGGGAGAGGAAGGCCTGCAGCTATGAAAGGAGTGGATACTGAAGGTCTAACTGAAGAGGAGATGGGTCAAGAGTAGAAGTAGAATGGTTATCCTTTTGAAATAAGGAGGATAATATGGGTGGTCAACATGTTCAAGGCTACTAAGCCTGCTTTTTCTAACATGGTATTATCAAGCAGTATCCATCATGCACAGATTTCTCTAAAATGAACAGAAGTACCATTCACGTTTGCTCTCCTACTCATAGCTCCCCTCTAAATCAACAACAAAAATGTCCGATGAAAGAATCATGATCATTTTTATATATAAATCACACCCTTAAGGCTGAGTGTTAACTGTTCTCCAAATGTTTCCACCAAGACATGAAAATTCCACATTTAAAATGGATGATATGAGCATCATGAGAAAGAACAAAGATATATTCATAAAATTGGCTTCCCTAAGTGCTAATCTGTCAAACTTTTTTCTCTTGTGATGAGGTCATTTAAGATTTACTCTCTTAGCAACTTTCAAATATGCAATATTTTTCTGCGATACAAATTTATTAACTACAATCACCATGCTATACATTACATCCCATGACTTATTTTATAAATGGAAATCTGTTGCTTTTGACTTCCTTCAACCATTTCACCCACCCCCCACTCACATTTGTTTTTTTTTTTAATTGAAGTATAGTTGATGTAAAATTATGCAAGTTACAGGTATCAGATCAGAACAGTCGCTCAGTCGTGTCCGACTCTTTGCGACCCCATAAATCCCAGCACGCCAGGCCTCCCTGTCCATCACCAACTCCCGGAGTTCACTGAGACTCGCATCCATCGAGTCAGTGATGCCATCCAGCCATCTCATCCTCTGTCGTCCCCTTCTCCTCTTGCCCCCAATCCCTCCCAGCATCAGAGTCTTTTCCAACTCTTCACATGAGGTGATCAAAGTACTGGAGTTTCAGCTTCAGCATCATTCCTTCCAAAGATCCCAGGGCTGATCTCCTTCAGAATGGACTGGTTGGATCTCCTTGCAGTCCAAGGGACTCTCAAGAGTCTTCTCCAACACCATAGTTCAAAAGTATCAATTCTTTGGTGCTCAGCCTTCTTCACAGTCCAACTCTCACATCCATACAGGACCACAGGAAAAACCATAGCCTTAACTAGATGAACCTTTGTTGGCAAAGTAATGTCTCTGCTTTTGAATATGCTATCTAGATTGGTCATAACTTTCCTTTCAAGGAGTAAGCGTCTTTTAATGTCATGGCTACAGTCACCATCTGCAGTGATTTTGGAGCCCAGAAAAATAAAGTCTGACACTGTTTCCACTGTTTCCCCATCTATCTCCCATGAAGTGATGGGACCGGATGCCATGATCTTCGTTTTCTGAATGTTGAGCTTTAAGCCAACTTTTTCACTCTCCTCTTTCACTTTCATCAAGAGGCTTTTTAGTTCCTCTTCACTTTCTGCCATAAGGGTGGTGTCATCTGCATATCTGAGGTTATTGATATTTCTCCCGGCAATCTTGATTCCAGCTTGTGTTTCTTCCAGTCCAGTGTTTCTCATGATGTACTCTGCATATAAGTTAAATAAGCAGGGTGACAATATACAGCCTTGACGTACTCCTTTTCCTATTTGGAACCAGTCTGTTGTTCCATGTCCAGTTCTAACTGTTGCTTCCTAACCTGCATACAAATTTCTCAAGCGGCAGATCAGGTGGTCTGGTATTCCCATCTCTTTCAGAATTTTCCACAGTTTATTGTGATCCACACAGTCAAAGCCTTTGGAATAGCCAATAAAGCAGAAATAGATGCTTTTCTGGAACTCTCTTGCTTTTTCCATGATCCAGCAGATGTTGGCAATTTGATCTCTGGTTCCTCTGCCTTTTCTAAAACCAGCTTGAACATCAGGAAGTTCACAGTTCACATATTGCTGAAGCCTGGCTTGGAGAATTTTGAGCATTACTTTACTAGCGTGTGAGATGAGTGCAATTGTGCAGTAGTTTGAGCATTCTTTGGCATTGCCTTTCTTTGGGATTGGAATGAAAACTGACCTTTTCCAGTCCTGTGGCCACTGCTGAGTTTTCCAAATTTGCTGGCATATTGAGTGCAGTACTTTCACAGCATCACCTTTCAGGATTTGGAATAGCTCAACTGGAATTCCATCACCTCCACTAGCTTTGTTCGTAGTGATGCTTCCTAAGGCCCACTTGACTTCACATTCCAGGATGTCTGGCTCTAGGTTATTGATCACACCGTCGTGATTATCTGGGTCATGAAGATCTTTTTTGTACAGTTCTTCTGTGTATTCTTGCCATCTCTTCTTAATATCTTCTGCTTCTGTTAGGTCCATACCATTTCTGTCCTTTATAGAGCCCATCTTTGCACGAAATATTCCTTTGGTATCTCTGATTTTCTTGAAGAGATCTCTAGTCTTTCCCATTGTGTTGTTTTCCTCTATTTCTTTGCATTGATCACTGAAGAAGGCTTTCTTATCTCTTCTTGCTATTCTTTGGAACTCTGCATTCAGATGTTTATATCTTTCCTTTTCTCCTTTGCTTTTCACTTCTCTTCTTTTCACAGCTATTTGTAAGGCCTCCCCAGACAGCCGTTTTGCTTTTTTACATTTCTTTTCCATGGGGATGGTCTTGATCCCTGTCTCCTGTACAATGTCACTAACCTCATTCCATAGTTCATCAGGCACTCTATCAGATCTAGGCCCTCAAATCTATTTCTCACTCCCACTGTATAATCATAAGCGATTTGATTTAGGTCATACCTGAATGGTCTAGTGGTTTTCCCTACTTTCTTCAATTTAAGTCTGAATTTGGCAATAAGGAGTTCATGGTCTGAGCCATAGTCAGCTCCTGGTCTTGGTTTTGCTGACTGTATAGAGCTTCTCCATCTTTGGCTGCAAAGAATACAATCAATCTGATTTCGGTGTTGACCATCTGGTGATGTCCATGTATAGAGTCTTCTCTTGTGTTGTTGGAAAAGGGTGTTTGTTATGACCAGTGCATTTTCTTGGCAAAACTCTATTAGTCTTTGCCCTGCTTCATTCTGTATTCCAAGGCCAAATTTTCCTGTTACTCCAGGTGTTTCTTGACTTCCTACTTTTGCATTCCAGTCTCCTATAATGAAAAGGACATCTTTTTTTGGGTGTTAGTTCTAAAAGGTCTTGTAGGTCTTCATAGAACCATTCAACTTCAGCTTCTTCAGCATTACTGGTTGGGGCATAGACTTGGATTACTGTGATATTGAATGGTTTGCCTTGGAAACGAACAGAGATCATTCTGTCGTTTTTGAGATCGCATCCAAGTACTGCATTTCAGACTCTTTTGTTGACCATGATGGCTACTCCATTTCTTCTGAGGGATTCCTGCCCACAGTAGTAGATATAATGGTCATCTGAGTTAAATTACATTCTAGTCCATTTCAGTTTGCTGATTCTTAGAATGTCAACATTCACTCTTGCCATCTCTTGTTTGACCACTTCCAATTTGCCTTGATTCATGGACCTGACATTCCAGGTTCCTATGCAATATTGCTCTTTACAGCATCGGACCTTGCTTCTACCACCAGTCACATCCACAGCTGGGTATTGTTTTTGCTTTGGCTCCATCCCTTCATTCTTTCTGGAGTTATTTCTCCACTGATCTCCAGTAGCATATTGGGCACCTACTGACCTGGGGAGTTTCTCTTTCAGTATCCTATTATTTTGCCTTTTTTTTTTTTCCAAACTACAGATTAAGAGAGTTTATTCAGTTAAAGAACTGCTTTAGTCTTGGCTGCTTCCAGTTAATAGGATAAGAGGGCTGGGAAATGAAGATGAACTTTTTAAATGGCCTGTAAAAAGACAGTGTTATATAATTACTAAGCAAAGAACCTCAAACTCAAGCTGTACTAAATATTCTAATTCTTATTGATAGATCTGAAAGTAAATTATAACTGCAATTTGAATAACTGAAGTTTTAAAAGCCTGATATCTAGGTTTAACATTTTTTGTTGTTGTTCTTTATTTTTTTTTTCAGTTTTTCATTTTAAATTTTATTTATTAATTTTTTTAAACTTTACAAAATTGTATTAGTTTTGCCAAATATCTAAATGAATCTGCCACAGGTGTACCTGTGTTCCCCATCCTGAACCCTCCTCCCTCCTCCCTCCCCATACCATCCCTCTGGCTCGTCCCAGTGCACTAGCCCCAAGCATCCAGTATCGTGCATCAAACCTGGACTGGCAATTCGTTTCATACATGATATTATACATGTTTCAATGCCATTCTCCCAAATCTTCCCACCCTCTCCCTCTCCAACAGAGTCCATAAGACTGTTCTATACATCAGTGTCTCTTTCGCTGTCTCGTACACAGGGTTATTGTTACCATCTTTCTAAATTCCATATATGTGTGTTAGTATACTACTTCACTCTGTATAATAGGCTCCAGTTTCATCCACCTCATTAGAACTGATTCAAATGTATTCTTTTTAATGGCTGAGTAATACTCCATTGTGTATATGTACCATAGCTTTATTATCCATTCATCTGCCGATGGATATCTAGGTTGCTTACTGTTCATGGGGTTCTCAAGGCAAGAATACTGAAGTGGTTGGCAAACCACTTTAGTTACAGGTATACAATATAGTAATTCACATTTTAAAATTTATACTCATTTATATTTATCAAATATTGGCTATATGTCCTATGTTGTGCAATCTATTCTTATAGATTATTTTACACATAATAGTTTTTACCTCTTAATCTCCTACCCTATTATGCCTCTCCCCTCTTCACTCTCCCAACTGTACCCAATGATTTGTTCTCTATATCTGTGAGTCGCTTCTTTATGTTCACTAGTTGTATTTTTTAGATTTAGCAAATTAGGGAAAATCAGCAGTGGCCTCAGGGCTGCAAAAGGTGAGTTTTCATTCCAATCCCAAAGAATAGCAATGCCAAAGAATGCTCAAACTACTGCACAATTGCACTCTTCTCACACGCTAGCAAAGTAATGCTCTAACTTGTCCAAGCCAGGCTTCAACAGTATGTGAACTGTGAACTTTCAGATGTTCAAGCTGGATTTAGCAAAGGCAGAGGAACCAAAGATCAAATTGCCAACATCTGCTGGATCATTGAAAAAGCAAGAGAGGTCCAGAAAAACTTCTGCTTTATTGACTATGCCAAAGCCTTTGACTGTGTAGATCACAACAAGCTGGAAACTTCTTCAAGAGATAGGAATACCAGACCACCTGACCGGCCTCTTGAGAAATCTGTATGCAGGTCAGGAAGCAACAGTTAGAACCAGACATGGAACAACAGACTGGTTCCAAACACGGAAAGGAGTACGTCAAGGCTGTATATTCTCACCCTGCTTATTTAACTTACATGCAGAGTACCTCATGAAAATGCTGGACTGGATGAAGCACAAGCTGGAATCAAGATTGCTGAGAGAAACATCAATAACCTCAGATGTGCAATGACACCATCCTTATGGCAGAAAGTGAAGAAGAACTAAAGAGCCTCTTGATGAAAGTGAAAGAGGAGAGTGAAAATGTTGGCTTAAAACTCAACGTTCAGAAAACTAAGATCATGGCATCCAGTCCCATCACTTCATGGCAAATAGATGGGGAAACATTGGAAACACAGTGTCAGACTTTATTTTTGGGGGGCTTCAAAATCACTGCAGATGGTGACTGCATCCGTGAAATTAAAAGATGCTTATTCCTTGGGAAAAAAAAGTTATGACCAACCTAGACAAAATATTAAAAAGCAGAGACATTACTTTGCCAACAAAGGTCCGTCTAGTCAAAGCTATGTTTTTTTCCAGTAGTCATATACAGACATGAGAGTTGGACTATAAAGAAAGCTGAGCACCAAAGAATTGATGCTTTTGAACTGTGGTGTTGGAGAATGCCGGGGACCAGCCCCAGCTGATCCAGGGTATTCGAAGGAGAGACGGCATAGGCGAGGATCAGGATACAATAGCTTCAATTAGATATTAATTAAAGATATAAAGAGTAATAGAATAAGGATAGCTCAGTAGGAAAATTCAGTGGAGAAAAGAGGCTGAGTGGCTTGGTTTACGCGGGAGACCAATAAAACTTCAAGACAAGAAGTTTGCACCACTTACGTAGGCCACAGGCGTCCTTCCGTTCTCCCGAAGGAGAGGAGACACTGAGGCCTCCCCGGTCGGATCTTAGAAGCCCAGGCATAATTAGTAAGCATGGTGGGTTCCGCGCTCCAGATGGAGACTCAGCCAGAGTGGGAGAGAGAGCGACATGGGGAGACCAGTATTTCGAGAAACTGATCCCAATTCTTTATTTTCCAGAGTCTGTTTTTATACACTGAGATGTTATACAAAAGTCACGTGGGGACAGCAGTCCTGACTTTTATTAAAGTCAAGTGCTTCACACAAATGTATACAGAGGTCTTAGGGGTGTTACATCATCTTCTGGCCAGGGGGCCTGCTGACAATTTACGACCCTCTCCTTGTGACAGCGGTCAGTCAATCAGGACACTTATTTCTCCAGGGCTGATTATTCTCAAAACAGACGCCACCCAAATAAAGTTACATTCCTACAGGGTGAGGGTGTAGTGGGTTTTAGTTAAGGAAAGAATTTACTTAGCCTAAGGTCTAACGTGATTAATATCAAAGGTTAATACTTATTCCTTCTATATATTCATTAATGTGTGTAAGGGCAGGGGATATGGAGACTTAGCAACAAACATTGGCTCAACAAATGAAAAACCCTTCACCAACACAATTTCTAATTAGCCCACTATACTTATAGTTTTCTAACTTCTCTAAAGAACCTGTTTTTAGAGGGTTTAAAGCATCTTGTGCCTCTCACGGTTGGGAGGCTGTGAGCAATCACATGTGGCCCGATGAGCCTGTCAGGCAGGCTAGAGAACCTTCAGAGGAGTTTGTAGGTTAAAACACTCTTGTCACACCCAAGAGTTTTTATTGACTGGAGCTCTAGGTTAACTCCTTCTCCGAAAGAGGTGGTGGGGGACAGCCCCCCGTACAGTCAGAGGTGTAGGTAAGAGCACAAAGTAGTAAAGTAGGCAGGCTCTGGTTATGGGGGTAGACGCTCGAGGATTTCCAGGGGGACTCCTGAGGCTCGATCCCGCCTTTGCGTATGTCGAGCCTCCTTCCTCGTGACCTTTGCCATGGGCGGAGTACCTCACTCTGGCCCCCAACAGGAGAAGATTCTTGAGAATCCCATGGACTGCAGGGAGATCCAGCCAGTCCATCCTAAAGGAAATCAGTCCTGAATGTTCACTGATGCTGAATATGACTGATGCTGAAGTTGAAACTCCAATACTTTGGCCACCTGATGCAAAGAACCAACTCATTTGAAAAGACCCTGATGCTGGGAAAGACTGAAGGCAGGAGGAGAAGGGGATGACAGAGGATGAAATGTTTGGCTGGCTTCACCGACTCAATGGACATGAGTTTGAGTAAACTCTGGGAGGTGGTGATAGACAGGGAGGCCTAGCATGCTGCAGTCCATGGGGTCACAGAGTCAGACACGACTGAGCAACTGAACTGAACTGATGAACATTGGGGTGGATGTATCTTTTCAAATGATAGTTTTCAAATATATACCCAGGAGTGGAGCTGGTGGGTCATATGGTAGTTCTATTTTTAGTTTGTTGAGGAACATCTATACTCTTTTTCACAGTAGCTGCACCAATTTACATTCCCACCAATAATGCATGAGGGTTCCCTTTTCTCCACATCCTCACCACCATTGTGTTCTTTTAGATGCCAGCCATTTTGACAGGTGTGAAGTGATAACTCATGCTTTTGATTTGCTTTTCCTTGATGATTAGTGACGTTAATCATCATGTGCTTGTTAGCTATCTGCATTTCTTCTTTTAAAAAAAAATGTCTATTCAGGTCTTCTGCGCATTTTACATCTTGAGATTTTTTTATGATGTGTTGTATGAGCTATTTATATATTTTGGCTATAAACCCTTTATTGGTCACTTAATTTGCAAATAGTTTCTCCCTTTTGGTAGGTTGTCTTTTCATTTTATCAATAATTTCCTTTGCTGTACAAAAGTTTTTAAGTTTAATTAGGCCTTGGACTGCAAGGAGATCCAACCAGTCCATTCTAAAGGAGATCAGCCCTGGGTGTTCTTTGGAAGGAATGATGCTAAAGCTGAAACTCCAGTACTTTGGCCACCTCATGCAAAAAGTTGACTCATTGGAAAAGACCCTGATGCTGGGAGGGATTGGGGGCAGGAGGAGAAGGGGATGACAGAGGATGAGATGGCTGGATGGCATCACGGACTCGATGGACATGAGTTTGAGTGAACTCCAGGAGTTGGTGTTGGATAGGGAGGCCTGGCATGCTGTGGTTCATGGGGTCGCAAAGAGTTCGACATAACTGAGCGACTGAACTGAACTGAACTGAAGGTCCCATTTGTTTATTTTTGCTTTTATTTCCTTTAGGAAATTATCCTGAAGCTTTAGGAATCAGATACAAAAACATATTGCTACGATTTATGTCAAATAGTGTTTTGCCTGTGTTTTTCTCTAAAGGTTTTATGGTTTCTGGTCTTAAATTTAGGTCTTTAATTCATTCTGTGCTTATTTTTTGTATATGGTATTAGAGCATGTTCTAATTCCATTCTGCTACATGTAGCTGTCCATCTTTCCCAGCACCACTTGAAGATACTGTCTTTCCACCATGTATATTCTTGCCTGCCTTGTCCCAAATTGGCCAGAAGTCTGTGGGTTTATTTCTAGGCTCTCTATTCTATTCCATTTTTTTCGTTTTTTTTAAATTTTTATTTTTTTAATTTATTTTAGTTGGAGGCTAATTACTTTACAATATTGTAGTGGTTTTTGCCATACATTGATATGAATTAGCCATGGGTTTACATGTGTTCTCCATCCTGAACCCCCCTCCCACCTCCCTCCCCATCCCATCCCTCTGGGTCATCCCAGTGCACCAGGCCTGAGCACCCTGTCTCATGCATCGAACCTGGACTGGTGATCTGTTTCATGTATGATAATATACATGTTTCAATGCTATTCTCTCAGATCATCCCACCCTCACCTTCTCCCACAGAATCCAAAAGACTGTTCTATACATCTGTGTCTGTTTTGCTGTCTCACACATAGGGTTATCGTTACCATCTTTCTAAATTCCATATATATGCGTTAGTATACTGTATTGGTGTTTTTCTTTCTGGCTTACTTCACTCTGTATAATAGGCTCCAGTTTCATCCATCGCATTAGAACTGATTCAAACGTATTCTTTTTAATGGCTGAGTAATACTCCATTGTGTATATGTACCACAGCTTTCTTTATCCATTCATCTGCTGATGGGCATCTAGGTTGCTTCCATGTCCTGGCTATTATAAACAGTGCTGTGATGAACAGTGGGGTACACGTGTCTCTTTCAATTTCAGTTTCCTCGGTGTGTATGCCCAGCAGTGGGATTGCTGGGTCATATGGCAGTTCTATTCCCAGTTTTTCAAGGAATCTCCACACTGTTCTCCATAGTGGCTGTACTAGTTTGCATTCCCACCAACAGTGTAAGAGGGTTCCCTTTTCTCCACACGCTCTCTGGCATTTATTGTTCATAGATTTTTGGATAGCAGCCATTCTGACCTGTGGTACCTCATTGTGGTTTTTATTTGCATTTCTCTGATAATGAGTGATGTTGAGCATCTTCTCATGTGTTTGTTAGCCATCTGTATGTCTTCTTTGGAGAAATGTCTATTTAGTTCTTTGGCCCATATTTTGATTGGGTCATTTATTTTCCTGGAATCAAGCTTTAGGAATTGTATATTTTTATATTGTATATTTATATTATAAAAATAACTGTATATTTTTGAGATTAATTTTTGTCAGTTGCTTTGTTTGCTATTGTTTTCTCCCATTCTGAAGGCTGTCTTTTCACTTTGCTTATAGTTTCCCTCATTGTGCAAAAGCTTTTAAGTTTAATTAGGTCCCATTTGTGTATTTTTGCTTTTATTTCCTTTACTCTGGGAGGTGGGTCATAGAGGATCCTGCTATGATTTATGTCTGAGAGTGTTTTGCCTATGTTTTCCTCTAGGAGTTTTATAGTTTCTGGTCTTATGTTTAGATCTTTAATCCATTTTGAGTTTATTTTGGTGTATGGTGTTAGAAAGTGTTCTAGTTTCATTCATTTACAAGTGGTTGACCAGTTTTCCCAGCACCACTTGTTAAAGAGATGGTCTTTTCTCCATCATATATTCTTGCCTCCTTTGTCAAAGATCAGGTGTCCATAGGTGCATAGATTTATCGCTGGACTTTCTATTTTGTTCCATTGATCTATATTGCTGTCTTAGTGCCAGTACCATACTGTCATGATGACTGTAGCTTTGTAGTAGAGCCTGAAGTCAGGTAGGTTGATTCCTCCTGTTCCATTCTTCTTTCTCAAGATCGCTTTGGCTATTCGAGATTTTTTGTATTTCCATACAAATTGTGAAATTATTTGTTCTAGTTCTATGAAAAATACCATTGGTAGCTTGATAGGGATTGCATTGAATCTATAGATTGCTTTGGGTAGTATACTCATTTTCACTATATTGATTCTTCCAATCCATGAACATGGCATATTTCTCCATCTATTTGTGTCTTCTTTGATTTCTTTCATCAGTGTTTTATAGTTTTCTATATATGTCTTTTGTTTCTTTAGGTCGATATATTCTTAAGTATTTTATTCTTTTCATTGCAATGGTGAATGGAATTGTTTCCTTAATTTCTCTGTTTTCTCATTGTTAGTGTATAGGAATGCACAGGTTTTCTGTGTGTTAATTTTATATCCAGCAACTTTACTATATTCATTGATTAGCTCTAGTAATTTTCTGGTAGAGTCTTTAGGGTTTTCTATGTAGAGGATCATGTCATCTGCAAACAGTGAGAGTTTTACTTCTTCTTTTCCAATCTGGATTCCTTTTATTTCTTTTTCTGCTCTGATTGCTGTGGTCAAAACTTCCAAAACTATGTTGAATAGTTGTGGTGAGAGTGGGCACCCTTGTCTTGTTCCTGACTTTTGGAGAAATGCTTTCATTTTTTTATTATTATTTTATTTTATTTTTAAACTTTACATAATTGTATTAGTTTTGCCAAATATCTAAATGAATCCACCACAGGTATGCATGTGTTCCCCATCCTGAGCCCTCCTCCCTCCTCCCTCCCCATACCATCCCTCTGGGTCGTCCCAGTGCACTAGCCCCAAGCATCCAGTATCGTGCATCGAACCTGGACTGGCATCTCGTTTCATACATGATATTTTACATGTTTCAATGCCATTCTCCCAATGGCATTGAATCTTCCCACCCTCTCCCTCTCCCACAGAGTCCATAAGACTGTTCTATACATCAGTGTCTCTTTTGCTGTCTCGATCACAGGGTTATTGTTATCATCTTTCTAAATGCTTTCAATTTTTCACCATTGAGGGTAATGTTTGCTGTGGGTTTGTCATATATAGCTTTTATTATGTTGAGGTATGTTCCTTCTATTCATGCTTTCTGGAGAGTTTTTATCATAAATGGAAGTTAAATTTTGTCAAAGGCTTTTTCTGCATCTATTGAGATAATCATATGGTTTTTATTTTTCAATTTGTTAATGTGGTATATTACACTGGTTGATTTGTGGATATTAAAGAATCCTTGCATTCCTGGGATAAAGCCCACTTGGTCATGATGTATAATCTTTTTAATATGTTGTTGGATTCTGTTTACTAGAATTTTGTTAAGGATTTTTGCATCTATGTTCATCAGTGATATTGGCCTGTAGTTTTCTTTTTTGGTGGCATCTTTGTCTGGTTTTGGTATTAGGGTGATGGTGGCCTCATAGAATGAGTGTGGAAGTTTACCTTCTTATGCAATTTTCTGGAAGAGTTTGAGTAAGATAAGTGTTAGCTCTTCTCTAAATTTTTGGTAGAATTCAGCTGTGAAGCCGTCTGGTCCTGGGCTTTTGTTTGCTGAAAGATTTCTGATTACAATTTCAATGTCCGTGCTTGTGATGGGTCTGTTAAGATCTTCTATTTCTTCCTGGTTCAGTTTTGGAAAGTTATACTTTTCTAAGAATTTGTTCATTTCTTCCAAGTTGTCCATTTTTTGGGCATATAGTTGCTGATAGTAGTCTCTTATGATCCTTTGTATTTCTGTGTTGTCTGTTGTGATTTCTCCATTTTCATTTCTAATTTTGTTGATTTGATTCTTCTCCCCCCCCCCTTTTTTTTTAAATGAGTCTGGCTAATGCTTTGTCAATTTTATTTTTCTCAAAGAACCAGCTTTTAGCTTTGTTGATTTTTGCTATGGTCTCTTTTGTTTCTTTTGCATTTATTTCTGCCCTAATTTTAAAGATTTTTTTCCTTCTACTTTCCCTGGGGTTCTTCATTTCTTCCTTTTCTAGTTGCTTTAGGTGTAGAGTTAGGTTATTTATTTGACTTTTTTCTTGTTTCTTGAGGTAAGCCTGTATTGCTATGAACCTTCCCCTTAGCACTGCTTTTATAGTGTCCCGTAGGTTTTGGGTTGTTGTGTTTTCATTTTCATTTGTTTCTATGCATATTCCGATTTCTTTTTTGATTTCTTCTATGATTTCTTGGTTATTCAGAAGCGTGTTGTTTAGCCTCCATATGTTGGAATTTTTAAGTTTTTTTCCTGTAATTGAGATCTAATCTTACTGCATTGTGGTCAGAAAAGATGATTGGAATGATTTCAATTTTTTTGAATTTACCAAGGCTATATTTATGGCCCAGGATGTGACCTACCCTGGAGAAGGTTCCGTGTGCACTTGAGAAAAGGTGAAATTCATTGTTTTGGGGTGAAATGTCCTATAGATATCAATTAGGTCTAGCTGGTCCATTATGTCATTTAAAATTTGTGTTTCCTTGTTAATTTTCTGTTTAGTTGATCTATCCATAGGTATGAGTGGGGTATTAAAGTCTCCCACTGTTATTGCATTATTGTTAATTTCCCCTTTCATACTTGTTAGCATTTTCCTTACATATTGTGGTGCTATGTTGGGTGCATATATATTTATAATGATCCATGTGTCTGTTTTTGTGCCAGTACTGTACTGGATTTAATTAGTAGCTTTGTCGTATATAGTCTGAAGTCAGAATGGGATTCCTCCAGCTCTGTTCTTTTTTCTCAGGATTTTTTTGCCTATTTACAGTCTCTTGTGTGCCATGAAAAATCTTAAAAATCGTCCTAGTTTTTGTAAAAAAAATACCATTGCTATTTTGATAGGGATTGGAAAGGAAGAAGTAAACTGTTACTCTTTGCAGATGACATAAGAGTATACATAGAAAATTCCCAAAGATGCCACCAAAAAACTATTAGAGCCCAAAGAATTCAATAAAGTTGCAGGATCCAAAATTAATGTACAGAAATATACTGCATTTTATACACTAACAATGAACTACCAGAAAGAGAAGTTAACCTCCAATTTAAAGTAAATTAAAAAACACAAAACAAAACAGAATTTAAGTGAACAATCTCATTTACCATCACATCAAAAAGAATAAAATATAAAGGAATAAACCTACCCAAGGAGGCAAAGACCCATAATCAGAAAATTATAAGACACTGAAGACAACATAAGCCGATGGAAAGGTAGTTTTCTTGGATTGAAAGAAAAATGGCCATACTACTGAAGGCAGCCTACAATGCAGTGCAATCCCTATCAAAATACCACTTAAGCTTCTTAACTGAGAAAGTTGTAGTTCCGTATTTTACTTCTACAGATGCTAAGATACCTGAAAATACTAAGAAAAGCAGTTTCACATGTTCTATTTATATACACTGTATGAAGTATAGGAATGGTACAGCCACTTGTGGAAAACCACCAGATGTTCTTTGTATAATTACCCTGAAGCTGTGCACTACCCTGTAGTCAGTCAGTCTCTCTCTCTCTCTCATGAGTGCATGCACGCAGTTTGCTTATAACTAGAGGTTTAAAAATCAAGTAGCTTTAATCAATTCCTATAAAAGTTTGAGCAAAGAATATCCAGACATCAAAAATAGTTTGAAGGGAATGGATGTTTTCATAAATATATTCTATTTTGTTGATAAGGAAGATAATTTGGGGAATAAATAGCCAAGGACACAGGTAATAAGAGTAGTAGGTAAATTGTGTATTGCTCAGTCTGCACCATGCTGTACTGACCCTACCTTACACAGTTTACCTTAAGACACAACCTTACACAGTAGGTAATACCATTACCTCCTTTTTACAGACGACAAAACTGAGACCTAGGAGGACAGTTTGCTCCAGGTTACTTCAGAGTCCAAATGAGACCTCAGGCAGTGTGGCTTTAAAATGCCCACTCTTAATCACTCTGCATGCATGCCAAGTCTCTTCAGTCATGTCCAACTCCGTTGCTGCAATGCAATTTATAGCTAAACTAATCTCCTTGATATACTTACAAACACAGGTTTTAAAAAGTTGCTTCTTTTTAAAGACCACTATTTGGGGCTACAGTTGCTAAAATATTGCTTTTCCCCCTAAATGTATCTCTAAAGAAAAGAATATCTCCACAAAAATAATTTTGAATTTTTTTAATGCACAAAAAGAACATCCCAGAAACAGAACAAGTATTGATTTATTAACAATGAAGCACTATATAAAGAAGCCCCCTCCCCACTTAGTAAATAGGAATATAGTCTAAATAGATGTGAAAGGAGGTGAACACTTTAGGATTAAATGCAAACCCTAAAGTTGTATACAACATTCATATATGGCTTATCTCATAGCAATATTATTTTCATAATGATGTACATGACATTTATACTTATTGGTAAGATGCTTTTGACTCAAAAGTTAAACAAAAATGCAAAGAGGTAGTTTAGCCAATGCAAGGTGAGAAAAAAAGGCTTTTACCTTGCTTTGTTTTTTCCCTCAAAAAAATCTTCCACCATTCCTTTTGGTTCTAATTTTCTTCTGGATCATCCAAGAAGGTAATAATGCTTCTGGACGAAGCATCATTATCAAAACCCTCTAAGAACTGATACCCCCTAGTGGACAATGGTGTTTTTGGAAACCACTACTCTGAAAGTCACCTGGGAAGTCTCCACAGGGTTCCTCTCTCAGTCTTGAATCAGAAATTCTGGCTTAAAGGGGCCCTGTTAAGATCTGACCAGTAATTGTAGGAATTCATCGTGTTTTCTCCTCCAATTCCATGCATGGTCTCATGAGGTGGTCACTTCTACACGGACCCAAGAATATTGGTAGGTGCTCTGTCATTGCAAGTCAGGAACTGCTTTAAATAAAAACTATACATATTGAAGTCTGAAAGTAAAAATTTGAAAAATTCTCTAGCTGGCCTGTGAAACTGCATAAGTAGTAGTATAAGTACTGCATGTAATTGCTCATGGAGTTGTGTTTCATAAAGTCATCACATCTTAGACTCAAAGGCAGTTTTTGGCTTCTGACCTCCAGATGCCTCATGCTTTAGCTATGGTGAGGAGTGGGGAAGGTCTATTGATATTCAAATTCTCTGACAAGGGTCATTTGATCCTATGTACAAACTAGCTTATCCTATCTTTACAATGAGAAATAAGCCCACAAAGAGAAGTTTCAAGGGGCAGCAAAACATTCATCAATTCGCAAAACTAGAACAGTCATTTACGGGACAATGGTTAGGAACCACTAGAAACGGGAGACATAACATTAATTGGGTATGACTTGTTACACAGAAAAAAGCATAAATATACAGTAAATAAGAGGTTTATATGCAGCCCCAGCAGGGTATGTACACATCCGAGCTGCTGTGAAACTGAGCAGGAATTCCTGCCGCTAAGAACAGTCTCTGGACACAACAGTTGGAAGGTAACAGATGCCGAGAACAACGTGTGGTAACACTAGGCAGATATCCACATACACTGATCCTTGAAAATACACAGCGTGGGAAACACAGGTCACAAGTGAAACAGCACTTTGCCAGCCAAGGGTCGTCCTTCCATAAATATGCACAAGTCAGTTCTCCAGTTGGGGGGTGGGGGGTCGCAGCCTTGCACCTCCGGGCGGGCAGCCCCTCCGCCTCGGGGCACCCAGTGAACCCAGTCACATGCTCTGCACTCACTCCTGCTGCCTTGGCTGCAGGTCGCAATTGCCCACCTTCACAGTCTCCCGATGCAAATCAAAGCATAAATAACACAGAGCCCACGCTTGTGGCTCCTCCTTTCACAAGGTTACTGGGAACAGCTACTGGTCAGAGCAGCACAAATGCCGCCACCATGTCCGGGAGTGGAGAGTAGCTGTGTGCACTTTTGCAAAAAACACCACCCCCTGCCCTCCACCCAAAACAAAACAAAACCTCCACCCTCCGTGTCTTTTATTTTACTGGTTAGCTCTGTCTGTAGCTAGGAAGACGCTGTGTTGCTCCTGGGCTCTTTCTATCAGCTTCCTCTTCTTTTTCTTGTTTTTTTTCTCCTTTGCTTTTGGAGTTCTCTTCCCTACAATAACCGGAAGAGAAAGAAATGAAGACATGTCAGAAAAGGCTCTTGCTCTCGGAAAGAAAACACAAAACATTAAGAGTTTTACACAAAGCCCATCTGGAAAACATCACCTATGGAAAAAGCAGCCTCAAAGAGAAAATTGTTCACATTAATTTTGACGGAATAATAATAATTTACTAAATTGGATATGCTGTCTCAGAGACTGATCTTCCTGTTACAGGGAACTGGCATATTTAAAAACCTCCCAGCGGCCTGATCAGTCTTGCAAATATCATTCTGCCACAAAAATTCCATTTATCCCCTCCTCCTTTTAACAATGCTGCCCTGTACTAGACATCTTTACATATTTCTACTGCTCCACATGTCAGTGGGTCAAAAGAAAATAAGCATTTATCTACAGTAAATATACCAGAAGTTTCAAACGCCCCTCTCCCTGCCCCAAGGGAGAAAAAAATGTCTAGCTTTTAACATTATTCCCTCAGTGTTCTCCAAAGGCCAATATTTGAAATGACATATGTGGAATACCTCTTTATTTTCTATAAAAATTCATGAGGACATCATTTATTATGTGGTTTATGGCTTTTTATATAAATCCTCCTAACCAAGGTATTCTTACTGAGAGCAAGAAAAATGCTTGTTTCTGAGGAACTAGCAGGGGTGTGTCTTACTACCAAAAAACAATCACACCCCGTTATTCCTGTTTCTCCTCTTCACCTTAGCCACTAGGAAGCCCAGACCACAGCTAAATAGTTGAAGTTTTCCTCCATCAGGAGTTTGAGGATGCAGTTTTCCCTTGGTCTCTACTGTATTTGACTTCTTCCACTTTGTGGTTACCATTTCCAGTCTTTATAAGGTCTCAACATTTCTTTGCAAGTATGTCTACATAGAACTGTGAGAAAAAAGAATAAGGAACATAGATGTTTGCTTTAGGTCGTTTGCCCTCTTTGGGTTCTAAGCACATAGGAATCATGGGACTTTTAGAACAGGAAAGAGCTTGAAAGTTCATCTGCACTTGTAGTTTGGTACAGTACACCTTCAGTACAGGAAGGTTCTTCCTCACAGAGTGAAAAGAATCCTCCTGTCAGCTCTTTTTCCTCTTCTACCTGTCCCTACTTCCGATTTTATCATGTAGTTGCACAAAACATAAGCTTCTCTTCCTGTGAGGTATAGCTATTCGGTACCACAAATAGAACATTCCATTCTAATCCATGATCTCCATCCTTCCTACATCTAAGAAATCCAATATTCCTGAGATCCTTTTATTACATAGACATAGCTGGTCAGCTTTTCAATCCAGACAGTGGAGAAGGTGGCTGATGACATGACATGGAAAATAAACAGACCAGAGGTTAGGATGATAGATACGTGCTGTAGGAAACTAGAGTCCTCCAAGATTAAAGGAGGTCATGGGACTTTTAAGTGAGGAAGGTGGTTCTCATTTCTCCTCTTTCTGATCAGAAATGGTCTGTTTTGTTTGAGAATGAAAAATAGTCTCACTCATGAGATGCTGGCACCTGGTAGGCACATAGTTGGTATTCAATAAGTACAACTTTGCTGAGTTAAACTTTTTATCACGAGAACAAAGATAGGATGCTATGGTAAAATAGTAAGAGTATACGGGTACCCTCGTATTAAATTATAAATGTCCTTGAAGTTAACTTCTGGTTCTCATTAAATTCTGGCATTAATGTTATAATGGCATTTTGTCATCTTTAAATGTAGTTAATCCTACCCAATGAAACTTTAGTGGAAGGCTTCATTAATCAAAGAAACTGTAAAGTTACAACTATTTAGTAACACTGTATCTAATGAAGAGACACACCTAATGAGGGCAGAGAAATACTTAACATAAAATAGCATATTTTAAAAGACGCTCCACTTATAAAGTTTTATGAAGGTTTTCTTAGTTCTATGTTCTCTCTCTAAAATATTTTGTTAAAAAAAATTCACTGCTGACTACCATTTAAAAATTCAGTCCATTTCTGTTTCATTTATTTAAAGGCTGGAATTTCTTTTAGAATCAAAACAAAATTAAATGAAAAAATATTTATGCAAACATTCCTAGATTTTAAAATTTGTTAAGATATATGCTGAATATACATTAAAGAAAACTTCACAATCACCATTTCAATTCTTCATATAAATTATGTAGTTGAATGATAAATGTTCCCTACTTTCACTAACAGCGAATCCACGCTTAATGACTGAAAAGAGAAGGTTAGTTTCATGTCACTTACCTAATGTATTATTGTGATGTAACTGTAAGTGCCAAGTGGTTTTTGTGTTTGCTGGCTGATGGAACGCTGTGTGGTAGGGAAGTTATTCAGTATCTGCATAAGGCAGTTCATATTGTGGCAGAAAATTCAGAAATGCTTCTGAACACTTAGTTTTTATGATTGTATGATTATCCCACTGGTAATAAGTTATATGGTACTGGTTCCAACTAGAGATGTTTTGGGAGATTTTATTACAACCCTAAAATTTGCCTTAGATCTCTCTCTTAAATGACATCTCTGTGCTATTGGTTCATTGCTTGGTTTTGTTTTTGGTCAGCCCTATTTCTCATGTCAGAGAAGGCAATGGCACCCAACTCCAGTACTCTTGCCTGGAAAATCCCATGGATGGAGGAGCCTGGTGGGCTGCAGTCCATGGGGTCGCTAAAGTCAGACATGACTGAGCAACTTCACTTTCACGCACTGGAGAAGGAAATGGCAACCCACTCCAGTGTTCTTGCCTGGAGAATCCCAGGGACGGGAGAGCCTGGTGGCTACCGTCTATGGGGTTGCACAGAGTCGGACACAAATGAAGTAACTTAGCAGTAGCATCATTTCTCATGTAGGATATATTGCAAACGCCAAAGGCTTAAAGCTGGTTACCAAGATTTGACCATGCTGCTGCTGTTAAGTCGCTTCAGTCGTGTCCGACTCTGTGCGACCCCCATAGACAGCAGCCTACCAGGCTCCCCTGTCCCTGGGATTCTCCAGGCAAGAACACTGGAGTGGGTTGCCATTTCCTTCTCCAGTGCATGAAAGTGAAAGTGAAAAGTGAAAGTGAAGTTGCTCAGTCATGTCCGACTCTTAGTGACCCCGTGGACTGCAGCCCACCAGACTCCTCCATCCATGGGATTTTCCAGGCAAGAGTACTGGAGTGGGGTGCCATTGCCTTCTCCAGATTTGACCATGGACAGTACTAAATGAACTGAAAACATTTTGTGGTCCATAGTAGGTTGTTTTGACTTTAAGCCAACTCTGAGTAATAAACTATTAAAACATAACCTACCATAAAGTATGAAAGGGGTCTTGCACACATTTTCTGAACTCTACTAAGATTTTCAGATATAAAGAATTGGGAAGATTAGACCTAATAAAATATATATATTTGAAGGTAAGTTATATTGGACACGTGAGCTTGTTAATTCATTTCCACTTAAGTTCACAGTCAACATCTGTGACTATGAAATTAGACTCAGAGAATGACTTCTGTACCTTCAGATTATTTCACATTACCAAGCGCTTTCACCCTGAGCATTTAAGGGCAAATATGATGCCAGTCACCCAAAGAGTAACTCAACTCATGAACCTAACTTTCTTAGTTCACAAGAGAAAATGTTCTGCCCAAGATGAGCAGAAAAGGTTTGAGTTTTATGAGGAGATTGTGAGCCTTCAGGTATGTTCAACTCCAGTGAAAAATTCTACATATCCTGGGTACTTGAGACTGGCCTTAAGTCACTATTAGAAGAATCTCTTCAAGATCAGGCAGAATTTGATCTACAGAGCAAATATTAACAGCCCTGTTATATAAATGCAAGAAGATGACTGGCCCGGATATTACAATTTTTAAGGAAAACATTGCATTTCATAGAGAAAGGCCCCTCTGAGAGGAAAGAAACCCAGTAGGTAGGCAGTCTTGTAACTGAGTTGTCTAGTAACACATTATGGCTGTGACTTTCAGTTTCTACATTTATAAAATGAAGATACTACAATCATCTTTCCCCTCGAAGCTTATGAGGCATTATGTAAAAAGGTGTTCCTAGGATGAAAAGATGTGTAAAATATCACGAGCGAGACATGATTATCATCAAAATGAACAAAGTTAGAATGATGCTATCAAAGCTACACTAACCAACATAATGACACTGACTTGCACACATGTGGAAATGGTCCAACAGGATAACCTATCAACTCTTCTACAGAAAAAAGTGAACAGTCCCTTATGGAAATACTCGTAACATCTAGCTGTAGATTGCTGCTATTAGAATCAGAAATAGGATAGATTATTTTGAACCAAGGTATCAGTCAGAATCACAAATTACATGAAGCTGTGAAAATACCAGCTCCACTGCCAATCAAACATGAATTTCATTCTTTCATAAGCTCCCTAATTCAAGGAAGGTCTTCAAATGATTTTTCCTCTTACTAGATTTAGTTAAGAGTCTTTTCATCATTGGAACAATGGTTCTTGTACATACATCATAACATACAAAGGCTGTCTAGGGTTTGCATCTTGATTACTAAGTGCTTTGAGAAAGATTTCCTTATGGTAAATACAATACAAAAAAATTGAAAAATAAATTCAGTAGCTGTGACTATGGAAAAAGATAAAAGCTTCTCTCTGTAGACACACATGTACACACACAACAGGGCAAAGTAAGCCACATCATGCAAATGAAATTGACCATAATTACCATTGTTATAGCCACAACTATGATGAAGAGGCTAATCACCTGAAACCAGTACCAATTTTTACTAAATTTTAATGATAAGTCTGTGATGTTGACTGGAACCTGGGCTTCACTGTATTTATGAAATTCACTATGGGGACTTGGGAGTCACCTCCAGTGATCCTTCAAAGCAGCTGAAACTGAGGACTAGAAGTCTGTAACTACTGACTCAATGAATCTTAGACTTCAGATGGGGTGCTGGATGCATAACATAAGATTGCTTCAACATCTAAAGCCACAAGGACTGAGATATAGACAACAAACAGAAACTGGGTTATTTCTCTTTTTTTGTATGAGCAACTTTAGTTTGCCCAATAGCAAACTAAAGAAACTGAGATTTATTTATTTAAGAGTGATTGATAATTCTCTGGAAAAGTGCCAGCTGCTTCCTGAAATACTTTGAAAGCTAAAAATAAACAGACAAAAGACAAATATAATTCATAAAGGAAGTAAAATAGCTATTAAGTATATTTCAAGAATCAAATCTCATAATTAAAACCTCCAACTAGGATGAGTTGTCACTGCAAAAATTCTTAAAATACGTAAAAGCTAGTGAGACTGTGATAAGATAGGCATCAGGATGCATTATGAGAATATAAAATTGATACAGCCTTTTTGAAAAGCCATCTGGCAATGTGTCAAAAGCATTAAAAATATTCTTAACTTTTGACTTAGATCTAGAAATCTATCTTAGGAAAGTGACCTAAAGTTGGACAGATATTTACACGTAAGAGATGTTTACTATTATTCTAGAAAAATTGCAAATTACCTAAATGTCCTACTATAATTTTTCATGACTTTTTTATGATTACAGAAATAATAGTTTGTTTTCAGCTATGAATTGAAGTTTTTTGTATTTTAAGGCCATGACAAATTTATTCCTAGGAGTACTACTATAACTTGTCCCTAAAACTTATCATAATGAGTATAAGGAAAAGCTGTCATTCAAAAGCATTCATACTGTGGTGGTAAGCATGTTCCTCAGTAGGGGCATCAGTCACAAAAGTATCTAAGCTGTGAAACCTTAAGAACTACTACCTAAATATTTTAGACATTAAGCTCACAAAGCTGCTTTTATCTAGAAAGGAGTCCAAAGAGGCAAATATGATGAACATGACCGGGACCTACCCCTCTATATTCTACACAGCCCAAGATAAAAATCTTACCACTGTTCACAATGGTTCAGAACAACATAGTGATGGTTATGTATTTACATCATCTGGAAAGCCAGAGAGAGTGAGCTAGAATGAGTAAAGGAGATGAGTCTATTTGGCTCCTTGATAACAGTAGTACAAAGTTCATTAATTGTATCTTTATCTGGTTTTTCAAAAATATAGTTAAATAAAATAAAATTTTAAAAAATAAATAAAATTCAGTGAATTCACTAAAGAAAAAAAAATAAACATTTCACAGAGAGACTGTTGTCTTTTTACAGGACTGGCAAATTGTTCAATAGTTGTTTGATGACTGTGATCAAATTTTGAGAAAATTTTAGGGACAATCCAATAAACGTCATGGTGTTGAAAAATAACCAGCCACCTACTAAGGAAACTTCACTAGACATCTTGAATTTCAAGTCATAATTTGAAACTTCCAAGTAGTCAGTTAGTCTTTTCATCTTTACGTAAAAAAAAAAAAAAAAAGAGCATGTGCTTTTAAAAATATACACACAATCTGGAGATAACTTACTAGTTATCTTGTTCATATTATAAGGCCATTGGTGGAGAGTGACAACCATCCAAAGTAAAGAATAACCAAGAAAATGGGTTTCTCTGAACATATAACATGAAAATGATTCAGAATTCAGAATACGTACTACCTATGCAGATTTATACTAACTTGTAAGCACTAATTCAATAAACCAATTCTGTGTATGTGTAGAATTTTACTGTTCTTTGTTGCAAAAAGACAATTACAAAATGGCTTCCTTTCTCTTTGAGGCCTCTCTACTCTTCTCAGAGACAATTTAGTAGGCATGAGGTCTGCTGCCTATTTCGCTGAAAGGGAAGTCCCATTTAGTTTAAAAGTCTTATTTCATTGTTCAAACTGATGAGCGTAGAAGAGAAAAAGTAATCCTGAGGATGACCTAAACCTTTATGAATTAAGTGTATTACCACTACGATGTCCTGCACGTGGTGTTTCAAAATTTCCTCAGTGAGTAGCTCTGGATAAAATTATTGTGCTTCAGGTATAGGACACAACTTCTATGCCTGAGTCCTTATCAACTCATGTGAAGCAATCAAGATTACAGAAAAGTAACTTGAATAATATCTGAGTTTGTTCCATATAATATTGATCACTCCAGTTGATTTAAGTTCTTTGATATCTGGTACCTCAAACAGAAAAGGAAAATCAATTTAGACCAAGTTCCACAGAGTTTAAGATGAGTGAGAATAAACAGAGAGGTGGCTTCAAAAATATCTCAAGTTGTTTTCATAACTACTTTAGATTCACTGTAAGGACAAAGAGTTTCGGGGTAGTGAAGCCTGAAATATCCTGTCCAGAATTTCATTTGTGTGAAAAAACAAATATATAACTCTACCACAAGGGGGCAATAATTCACTTTTACTGTAAGAGTATCTCTGGTTTAAAATATATATACAGGGGAGTTTTTAGGCTCTCACTTCTTAAATACTTTCTTTTAACCGCAACTGAAGGTCTTTTCTTTTCTTTTCTTTTTTTTTGGCTGGCAATGGTAAGCTCTGTAGTGGACTAAAGAATACATAGCAAGATCCAAATGTAGGGTGAGGAAAAATATAGTAATTACATTTCTATTAAAAAGATGTTTGAAGGTAAGGAGGCGAAGAAATAAGAAAACAAGATGAAATCTGCTGAAATTATGCAAGCATGTATTTAGGAGGAAAAAGTATTATTCATAAACTCAGGTTTCCATTTTCTTATGAGGAAAGTTACCATAAACTACCTACAAACACCAGGTCTTTTCCTCTCACATCTCTTTATCTATGAGAATGGAACTGTAAATCTAAAAATGATCTTCATTAACTTCTGGTCCAGGAAATGCACGGAGATTTAATGTCAAGTACAAGAGCTGATCACTAGGTGATGATTCCTAACCAAGGCTTCTGCTGGCGTTGGCTTCCCAGCCTCAGTCAGTGGGCTGTGTTCAAAACAGTGGAGAGACAGCAAGTATGCCTGACATCACTACCCTCTGCTCTAGTCCAGCTCTGCTAAATGCTTTAGAAATGAAGCAGGCCAGGCACACAAAAACTCAAGTGACCTATCCAAGTTCCTACAGCTAATCAGCAGCAGAACTGGATTTGGAACCAGCTTTCAGTATTTCTCTCTCAATTCTACAGCTTTAAAAGTCCCTGGATAAGGACACAGCAATAGTTACTTTTCAAAAGACAGAAAAGCGTTAGACAACAACTAATATTGCTCTGACAGACTTCTAGGAGGAAAGTCCATGACCTCATCATAACTGAAAACCCTTTATGAACTGTTAAGTACAGCGTACATGATAGCTTATCTGTAACCTAGACTTTCTGTAAATATACACTGCATAGATTCATTGCTTATTCTTTTCCATACCTTTTATCAAGATGCAACCTATGAAATTTCTTGAGGGGGTAAGTGGATTGGTGAACATTCCTGCTCTAGACTACCACTTTAAGCACTTCATGCACATTCTCATGTCATTGACCATCATCAAAAAATGTAAGAACCAAACCATTCTGCTAGGATGTACAACCACGCACCCTAAGTTTACTCAAAATAAGTAAAATTTGCAGAAAACCATCATGCTCATTTGCCACTCTTAAATTAAGTCAGAAAAACATCAACTTCTGCAGAGAAAATGATACTGATTTCACTTGATTAGGAGTAATGGGATAAGCAGAGAAGAATTTCAAGTTGCTCCAAAGCTGACTTCATACTGTAAGGGAAGGTACCTTTTAAGATAATTCTATTTGAATAAGATGATTTAATCCCTTTGTCTTGATCTTGAATCGATAGCCATTAAGTAAATGAAAAAAGAAGTCCAAGAAATGATATTTAGGACTATCATCATATGGCAAGCATTTATTTAATTTGGATTCAACACAATTTGGAACTTGAAGACATACCTACAAGTAAAAAGAACGTAAGTAATGGTTTCTGTATGGTAGCCACATCAGAGCGTGGGTTATCCGTCTAGCCTATGGCACACCTAGGTGTCAGGCCCGACATGAGGACAGTCAACATGGGGTGACATGAGGGGATGGGCGCTCCAGCCTCCATAAATGTGCCCCCTCCCCTGTGCCCTTGTAGAACTTTCAATGTCCCTCCCTAAAATATTTGCCACCTTTTGTTGCAATTTTATGTGTGCTTGTATTTCATGGCTACTAGTTTGTGAATAAGTACAAATAGCCACAATTTAATGCCAATATGTGTCACAGAGTACTGGTTAGAGACTTTCTAAAAATCAAGTTACAGATATTCACTCAAAGAGATCTCAACTGATATGGTAAGTTAGAGCAAAGATTTTAACACCGAATATGGTCAGGAGCCAAAACCATAGGGTCTCTGTCGTCCATCATCAAGTGAACTCTCTTGCTTTTCCTGGGCTCCACGGGGCTTTTGCCCTCAACTACAGCTTACACATGAACTATGAAGAGCCCTCTGGCCCTGAAAAAAATCCCATGACCTTTTAGCTCACCTCCCCCTTACAACAGCCTCAATCTCTTTTGCCTGAATTGCATACTCCCAAGGGAAGAATTCAGTGTGCCTTGCTCCCCGCTGAGCTAAAACACACAGTCATGGATGCCTGGCCAGTCCACAGATAGGTCATTGCCAGGTCCAGCCTGGAGTGGCAGGGGAGTCCCATGACACTGGATGGGCCAGGCGTCTAGGACACATGGTTAAGGACATGGGTTTGGGGGTCAGGTAGTCATAGATTCAAACCAGAGCTCTGCCTCTCCAAAGCTAGTGATCTTGGATCAACTGATCAACTTTTTCTAAGGCTTAGTTTTCTCTTTTCTAAACTGATAATATCAATCATATCCACCTTGACATTGCTGTAGGGGTAAAGAAAATGTCAAGTTTCAGATACTCTACCTGGTAGTACATGATAAATCACTTCTAGCACCAGATGAGGTGCCTCACGTGTATTTTCTAATCCTTATGACAGCCTGCAAGGTAGGCATTATTTTCACTTTGCAGATGAGGAATGTCAATAACAGATATGCAGATATGCAGATGACACTCAGATATGAGACTCCAGTACTTTGGCCACCTCATGCGAAGAGTTGACTCATTGGAAAAGACTCTGATGCTGGGAGGGATTGGGGGTAGGAGGAAAAGGGGATGACAGAGGATGAGATGGCTGGATGGCATCACCGACTTGATGGACGTGATTTTGAGTGAACTCCAGGAGTTGGTGATGGACAGGGAGGCCTGGCGTGCTGCAATTCATGGGATTGCAGAGTCAGACATGACTGAGCGACTTAACTGAACTGATGAGGAAATAGGTTTAGAGAAGTTAAGTAAATAGCTCAGAATCACACAGCTCGGGAGTGAGTCAAACCAACATCTGGCAGATTCTAAAACCTGTACTCTCTCCATTATACTCTTTGGATCCCTTGTGCCCAGCAAAATGTCTTTGATCTCATAATCATTTAAATGGCTGCTGAACAAACAAATTAATCAGTAAATACTAGACTGAAGAAAGGCATCAACCTCCCCACCCAGTCCCCCCACACATCAGGGTGCTTGTGGGCTGTATTAGCTCCCCAGTGGACCTGGCCTACAACCTCCATTTCTCATATTAATTATTCTCTGGGGTTAAAGGCCTTCAAAGTTTCCTGGGGTCAAGCAACACATTTAGCATTTTGAACTCAGTATCAACATTGCGCCCGTGGTAAAACTCAAGGGAAGACGACACAGGGATGTTTCTTTTTCAGCTGAGAGTTCCAAAAGCTAGATCATGAGCCAGAGACAGTAGAATCCTCCAGGGAGGTGTTTTTTTTTTTTTTTTAGTGTAGGTTCCCTAACCATACACTCACTTCTGAATGAAACATTCAGGAGGGAAAATCCAGAATTTTTGGCTAAGCTTCAGACATGATTCAGTGCAAAATCAAGATTATATACAAGTCTAGAACATAAAGCTATGCTGAAAAGGGTGTGGGCAGTAGAGAGAAAGAGCTTTGGAACAGCAGAGAGAAAGGAGAGCTAGTGTGTGGGTGCTCAGTTGCATCAGTCATGTCCGACTCTGCGACCCCATGTACTGTAGCCCACCAGGGTCCTCTGTTCATGGGATTCTCCAGGCAAGAATCCTAGAATGGGTTGCCCTTTCCTCCTCCAGGGGATCTTCCTGACCCAGAAATCAAACCCCTATTCTGCAGGTGAATTCTTTACCACTGAGCCACCAGGAAAGGCCCAAGGAGCGCTAAACATCCCTTTAAAATAAATGGCATCCTCCTTCCAACTCAGCTGAGACGTCACTTCCAAGTTATGAAATGAGGCAAACCTCTTTGTGCCTGGACTCCCCTCCCAAGGTTCTGCTTGTGGTGATGCCCAAAGAAAGCAGCAGAGATCAGGCTACCCATGTTGGAAGGCATGCGCACACCGTATCTTTTCATTCAAGCTGAGTTATTCATGCTGTAGGTCACTCGGGTTACAGCAGGTTCATTTCTCCTGTGATTATATCCCACAAACTTGCTTCACTCTATAGAATCTATCAATTCACTCAATATATTCTGTTTTGAAAGACAATCTATTTGCTTTGCCAAAATTCTAGAGTTGGACCAAAAAAAGAAAAAAATTATAGTTGAAAAAAATTAAACCTATGATCAACTTTGGAGCTTCTGCCTTACTTGGGTACAGATTTGGCACTTTAAACATTGGAAAAAACAAGAGAAGTACCCCTCATACCTGGTGACGCAAAGACTAGGGGTCTTAAAATGTTACTGCCTGTATCACAGAAAGGAGGAGACATATTACAAATCTTTTTCCTTCTTTCAGAAAGATACTATGAGTTTCCTTCATGTTATTAAATCATCACCACGATGCTCTGTTAGCTGTGTGCCAGGACAAAGTGTTTTATATACGTTATCTCATTTCATACTAAAAATATTCCTATGAAATAGATATTCTCTTTGGTCTGACTTTGCAGAAGGAGATCCAGAGGGTCAGAGAGGTAAGGTGACCTCAGGTGACACAGCCAGTAAGTAGGAGAGTTTGGATTTGAACTCAGTCTGGTCCCAAAGCTTACCCTCTTATTATCCCTTATGCTATACTTTCTCTCATCACCTTTGTGGTATAATAACTGTGATCCCCTTAGGGGGAAGCAAATAAGATGGAGTCAGTATTACACTCCTCCCTTTAATCATAAACTCCCACAAATCCTACGATTAGGTCATTCGATTAAACAGTTGAACCATTAAATTCCTAAGATGAGGGCGGGGACTATCACTGGTTTGTTACAAGACCAAGATGATCAAGGGCATATTTTCTTTGTTATTCTTACAAGATAAGGAAAGTAAAAAAACACTTGCCAAAATATATAGTCTCTACAAGTAAAGATCAGACAAATGTTTTGGTCACTGTGAATCTATGTCAACCACCAGAGTAGCAGCAATGGATTTCAATTAGAAGAAAAATACTTTTCAAGGTACTCTAAATAACATTTCACACAATTAATGATGATTAATTAAATCTAAATAGCATGTTCCACACAATTAATGATTAGAGACATCACATTTCTAAGGTTGTAAAAAGTCTGTACCTTTTCCTGGGTTATCTTGAACCCTGGTATCTTCGTGATTCAGTTCAGTTCAGTTGCTCAGTCATGTCCGACTCTTTGCGACCCCATGAATTGCAGCATTCCAGGCCTCCCTGTCCATAACCAGCTCCCAGAGTTCACTCAAACTCATGTCCATCAAGTCAGTGATGCCATCCAGCCATCTCATCCTCTGCCATCCCCTTCTCCTCCTGCCCCCAATCCATCCCAGCATCAGAGTTTTTTCCAATGAGTCAACTCTTCGCATGAGGTGGCTAAAGTATTGGAGTCTCAGCTTTAGCATCAGTCCCTCCAATGAACGCCCAGGGCTGATCTCCTTTAGGATGGACTGGCTGGATCTCCTTGCAGTCCAAGGGACTCTCAAGAGTCTTCTCCAACACCACAGCTCAAAACCATCAATTCTTCGGCACTCAGCTTTCTTCACAGTCCAGCTCTCACATCCATACAGGACCACAGGAAAAACCATAGCCTTGACTAGACGGACCTTTGTTGGCAAAGTAATGTCTATTCTAGGTTGGTCATAACTTTCCTTCCAAGGAGTAAGTGTCTTTTAGTTTCATGGCTGCAATCACCATCTGCAGTGATTTTGGAGCCCAGAAAAATAAAGTCTGACACTGTTTCCACTGTTTCCCCATCTATTTCCCATGAGGTGATGGGACCAGATGCCATGATCTTCGTTTTCTGAATGTTGAGCTTTAAGCCAACTTTTTCCACTCTCCTCTTTCACTTTCATCAAGAGGCTTTTTAGTTCCTCTCCACTTTCTGCCATAAGGGTGGTGTCATCTGCATATCTGAGGTTATTGATATTTCTCCCGGCAATCTTGATTCGCTTGTGCTTCTTCCAGCTCAGCGTTTCTCATGATGTACTCTGCATATAAGTTAAATAAGCAGGGTGACAATATACAGCCTTGACATACTCTTTGCCTATTTGGAACCAGTCTGTTGGTCCATGTCCAGTTCTAACTTTTGCTTCCTGACCTGCATATAGGTTTCTCAAGAGGCAGGTCAGGTGGTCTGGTATTCCCATCTCTTTCAGAATTTTCCACCATTTATTGTGATCCACACAGTCAAAGGCTTTGGCATAGTCAATAAAGCAGAAATAGATGTTTTTCTGGAACTCTCTTGCTTTTTCAATGATCCAGCAGATGTTGGCAATTTGATCTCTGGTTCCTTTGCCTTTTCTAAAACCAGCTTGAACATCTGGAAGTTCACGGTTCATGTATTGCTGAAGCCTGGCTTGGAGAATTTTGAGCATTATTTTACTAGCATGTGAGATGACTGCAATTATGTGGTAGTTTGAGCATTCTTTGGCATTGCCTTTCTTTGGGATTGGAATGCAAACTGACCTTTTCCAGTCCTGTGGCCACTGCTGAGTTTTCCAAATTTGCTGGCATCTTGAGTGCAGCACTTTGACAGCATCTTCTTTCAGGATTTGAAATAGCTCAACTGGAATTCCATCAGCTCCACTAGCTTTGTTCATAGTGATACTTTCTAAGGCCCACTTGACTTCACATTCCAAGATGTCTGGCTGTAGGTGAGTGATCACACGATTGTGATTACCTGGGTCGTGAAGATCTTTTTTGTGCAGTTCTTCTGTGTATTCTTGCCACCTCTTCTTAATATCTACTACTTCTGTTAGGTACATACCATTTCTGTCCTTTGTTGTGCCCATCTTTGCATGAAATGTTCCCTTGGTATCTCTAATTTGATTACCAGATATCAAAAGAGCAGAACATAGCTAATTATATTTTCCACAAGTATCCTACTGTTTAATAAAATGAGTTTACTTCCCCACAACTGAAAATGGCATTTCACTCTCCAGAAAGTATACTTAGACTGTTAAATATATAAGCTAAAATCAAAATAAACTACTTCACATATGTACACACACATATACACATAAATATCTGTAGTATTTCCCAAGCACTGCTCATGTTCATGCTTGTATCACTATGTTCTAGTCAGTTTTGACTTATGTGTTAAAGAAAAACATGAGAAATGAAAAGTTTACATATAACATGAAAAAAACTAATGTAAATGATTTAAAATAAATCATCACTGAACAAGATATATCCAAGAGGAGACTTGCATTCCAAACTACTATAATTTCAGTAAAGACATCACCTGAAATTTGATAAAAACTACATTTCAAGGTCCTGTGCTGAAACTTGACCTAAAGCTTCAATATGAAAATGGTTATTTTAAAAAGGACTTTTGGGAAATATACAGAGAATCAAAAAAGATGTCAATAGTCATAGGATATGTTAACAATTATCTTTTAAAATAGAACTGTTCTCAACCTTTCTACTTTGTTGCTAATCAAAAATAGATATTAATACAATTATAGATACAAAGCTATCATTACAATCATGTGAAGTGAAAGTCGCTCAGTCATGTCCGACCCTTTGTGACCCCTTCTATACAGTCCATAGAATTCTCCAGGCCAGAATACTGGAGTGCGTAGCCTTTCCCTTCTCCCAGGGGATCTTCCCAACTCAGGGATCAAACCCAGGTCTCCCTCATTGCAGGCGGATTCTTTACCAACTGAGTCACAAGGGAAGCCCAAGAATACTGGAGTGAGTAGCCTATCCCCTCTCCAGGGTATCTTCCTGACCCAGGAATCGAACCAGGGTCTCCTGCATTGCAGGCAGATTCTTTACCAACTGAGCTATCAGGGAATACAACCAAAATAATTTCTTTGTCTTTTGGAGAAGTTAGAGAAAAAGTTACTGAGAACAGATGTGAAAAGCTTTCTGCTTTACCACTTTTCAAAAATTAGGTTACCATTTTTCAAAAATTAGGTAACCATTTTTCTGACAGTAGCTTAATTAGAACTCAGTTGGAAGACAAGGGATGAATTAAGAAAACTTCTGGAAATCACTTCCAGTCAGTTTGATTCTAATACAAAACAGAAATAAATGTGTGGGTGATAAATGTAAGATTGTTACTTATACTTTGATCCTTTTTAGAAGTAATATTAAATTACCCTAATGTGTTTCCACTTGGTCAACTGATGAGAAGAGCTGACTCACTGGAAAAGACCCTGATGCTGGGAAAGATTGAAGGCAGGGGCAGAAGGGGATGACAGAGGATGAGATGGTTGGATGGCATCACCAACTCAATGGACATGAGTCTGAGTAAGTTCTGGGAGACAGTGAAGGACAGGGAAGCCTGGCGTGCTGGAATCCATGGGATTGCAAATATAGGACACGACTGAGCAGCTGAACAACAACAATGTGTTTCCAAGTCTTCTTGCAGAAGAATTTAAAATTCTACCAAATAATGCCATTGAAATATCTTAAATTCTGGTTCACCAAAAGTCTCAGTAGCAATGAGGTATGCAACCAAAATTACCAGGGACAATTTCTCTGAGGGGTGTGTGTGTATTCCTAAGTGTATGTGTATCCAAAATATATCCTCCTCCATAGACTAGGCATATTAGTTAAGAGGCCAGCTTACTTTCATGTAAATATGTGTGTTTGTCTTACAGCATACAATTATATATTTTTGTATTATGACCAGCAAATTATAAGTTTCTTTTAAAATAAGACTAAAAAATTCTGGGGAATTTAAAAATGGTAAACTGAAGAAGGCTTGCAAAATTCCGATGGTAAAAGTTTATGACTTGGAGTCATCAATAATCAATGCTATTTTCTGGCTCTGACAAAGAATATTCTGCACTGAACAGCAAAGTTTCTTTAAGGGGCCAGTTTTCATCCATAAAATACAGGAAAATGATTCCTATTAACTTAGGACAGAGCACAACTTCAGATCTCTCTTCCAGTTCCTGTGCTCATAAATAAAATATGGAAATAACCAAAAATATGGACAAGAGGAAGTTGTGTGGTGACAGGGAAGAAGAGAGGGAGGAAGTAAAGAAAAGGAGGGAGAGGAAAATGATTGATCATTATGGCTACCATTCAACTCAAATGCAAATTGGTCTAGGGGACCATTTTAGAAATATTTCCTCATTTAGAAATCAATCACTGATGTAACTCAAAGACAAGGAGACATTTTCATCATGATAGGATATGATTTTTGAAGTCTTACTAAACTACTACTTGTTAGAGCTTATAAGCTTATATAAAGATTGCTTTGTCATAGGTCCTATCCTAAGGATTTCCATTATAGAAACACCAATGAAACTAGATCATAAGGAGGTTCTGAACACATGATCTGCTAGGGAAGTGTGCAAGGAAGATGTTACAGAAACAAAATGGCAACATTTGGGTCCTATGCATTTTGTTCTAAGCATTAAAGTAAAAAGGCAGTATGATGACTATAGTTACTATAGTGTGTGTATGTGTGTGTGTGCATAGTCATGTCTTATTCTTTGCAACCCTATGGACTGTAGCCTGCCAGGCTCCTCTGTCCATGGGATTTTCCTGGCAAGAACACTGGAGTGGGTTGCTATTTCCTCATCCGAGGGGATCTTCCCAATCCAGGGATCAAACCCATGTCTCCCATATCTCCTGCATTGCAGGCGGATTCTTTACTGCTGAACCACTGGGGAAAATTTGCTAAGAGTAGATTTCATGTGCTCTCATCCAACACACGAAACAGTAGGTATGTGAGAAGATATGTTAATTAGCTAAACTGTACTAATCATTTTGTATATGTAAATCAAATTATCATGTACACGCTGCTGCTGCTAAGTTGCTTCAGTCGTGTCCGACTCTGTGCGACCCCATAGATGGCAGCCCACCAGGCTCCCCTGCTAAAGATACACAATTCTTATTTAAAAACTAAAGAAGAGAAAATGGCCATTTGATTTGGTCCCTGGGACACCATCAATGACCTTTAAAGCAGGAGTTCAGAGATGCTGAATGCAGAAACCAGGCTGGCTGTATTAAGTCAGAAATGAAGGAGTGAAGCAGAGAGCATAAAGGCTCCACTAGAAAGCGCTGTTCCAAGAAAGAGATGGAAGGAGCGACCAAGGGATTCTTCAGAATGGGGAAATCCGAGGTTACTGACACCTGAGGAAGAGAAGCAAACAGCAGATTGGAGATGCTTTCTATGGCTATGATGTGTCTGGCCACATTCACATGATCAAAGGGATAAAAAAAAAAAAGCAGAGAAGGGAGTCTCTCTCCAGGCAAAACCGCATTAGCACCTTATCTGGTAATATTAGACTTAAGCAAAGGAAACTATTTAATTCCTGTGTAATTCACTCTGTATCTGGAGTGCAGGGAAATCCAGAGACCATGGACATGTTTAATAACTTTCTTTGGTTCCTGATCCCTTCCTCATACCATCATTCTTAGATCTTTTTAAAAGAGAAAGCCAAAAAATTAATGGTCTTTCCAGCAGGAAAAAATTGAATTAATGTATTCTCTGTGCCAAACTGTGATAATAAAAAGTAAATAAATAAAGGAAAAAGAAAAGTAATATTTGAGCTTAAATCCTTTTCCAAATTCATTTCACGTAACTCCACAAATTGCGCATTACACATGTTGAGTACACTGATGAAAGACTGTGGCTTTTCCATTGAGTAATAAGTACTCCCTAATGCCAGCAAAGTTCTATTTTATAGGTAGGAGTCAGACCACTTCCAATTAAGGGTTATCTGAATGTATAATGTTATGCAGGTAAAGTGCTTTTTCCCTAAGTGTTACTCCATGGGAATTTTATATACCATCAACTACAACTGGTATGCACGCATAACATGTATACATTCAAAAGTAAGCGCAATAAGTATGAAGTAGATTTAAAAAATAATGAAGTTTTTACATATATGCTGGCTTAAGTGTAAAGTAATACAGTCCTTCTGAAAAGAGACTTTCACCTGTTTTCTTCTAGGAATTTTATGTCTTCACGTCCTACATTTTGATCTTTAATCCATTTTGAGTTCATTTCTGGTGATGTAAAATGGGGGCCCAAATTCATTCTTTTGCATATGGATATTTAGATTTCCTCCAGCCATTTGCTGAAGAGACTCTCCTCTCCCCATTGAGCATTCTTGCCTTCTCTGTCAAATATTAGCTGACCTGATATGTTTGGGTTTACTTCTCTGTGTCTGCTCTCATGCCAGTACTAAACTGTTCGGATTGCTTTGTACCAGGAAGTATGAGGCCTCCAGCTTTGTCTTTTCTCAAGATTGCTCTGGCTCTTTGGGGTTTTCTATGGTTCCATATGAAAATTAGGATTGTGTTTTCTATTTCTGTGAAAAACAGTGTTGGAATTTTGATAAGAGATTACTCTGAATCTACAGATGGCTTTGGGTAGTATCAACATTTTAGCAATAGGATATCTTTCCATTTGTGTCTTCTTCACTTCCTTTCACTACTATAATTTTTGGTGTGTAGATCGTTCACTCCCATGGTTAAATTTATTTCAACGGTATTCCCTTTTACTGTTTTTGATGCTATTGTAAAGGGACTTATTTTATTTCTTTTCCCAGTAGTTAATTCTTAGTGTACAGAAGGGTATGTTTGTATGTTGATTTTGTAGCCTGAAAGTTTACTAAATTCATTTATAAGGTATAAAAAAATTTTCGGTGGAGTTTTAAATTTTTTCTAGGAGCAAGATCATACAATCAGCAAACAGCCAATTTTACTTCTTCGTTCCCAATTTGAATGCCTTTTATTTCTTTTCCTTGTCTAATGGATTGCTCTGGCTAGGAATTCCAGTAATATGTTGAACAGGGGTGGGGCAAGGAAGCACCCTCTCAACCGCATGGTCTTTGGTGATGCTTCAGGAAGAATATCTTCAGTGGCCACAAGGGCAGTTGGGGTTCTCAGAGGTGAGCCCCAGTTCAGAGGCTAGGGACCAAGGCAGGCAGCAGTAGTGGCTGGAGCCTGTTGTGAACACACACTCGGCTGTGGCGGGGCCAGCTGCAAACACACACAGTGGTGGAGCCAGGGCAGGCGGAGGGGCTGTGGTCGCAGCTGCAGGTGCACCAGCAGCTGTGAGGGCTCTGGCTGTCAGTGTGACCGTCCCAGCTACTGACTCTGGTCTCTAGGGCACAGCAGTGGAGCCTGGTGTCAGGAGTCAGGCTGGCAGCATGTGACGTACAGCTGGAGTGACTAGCTGCAGGTGCGCAGTGGTGCAGCCCAGTGATTGCAGACAGGGCTAGATCCAGATCCACAAGCAGCTGTAGGAGCCGTGCTATCAGCTCATCCTCCCTGACTGCGTGGTCTCTCCGTGGGCGTGCACACAGCAGTAGAGGCCAGTGATGGAGGCTGGGCCAGAGGTATGCAGCTGTGCGGCTGGAGGGGCTACCTGCAGATGAGCCCACTCAAGTGGTTCAGGCCAGTGACCGGGCCAGATCCAGGACCACAAGCAGCCCTGGAGGTCTTGGCTATCAGCGTGCACGTGATGGCTGTAAGACCTCGTCACATGCACACATGGCCATGGAGGCTGATGATGGGCGTGAGAAAAGCAGTGTGCAAGTGCACAGCAGGAGGGGCTAGCCCAGAGAGCACACAGAGCAGAGAGGTCAGCTGGGGGGCTCCAGGCTGGCGTCAGCCAGGCACACAGCCACAGAGGGTCCCTGGCTTTTGCTGGGGTGGGAGGGGCCAGGGGAGTGAGGAGGGACTCAGGTGGCTGGTGTCAGCAAACACGAATACCTGGGGGTGAGAGCCCAGTGAAATCAGTGGTGACTGTGCGGGCCCCTGGTTTCTTCGGTAGCAAAAGCTGCTGTTCTCATCTGCAGGACAGGCCACTGGGAGCTGTGCTTTCTTCCTTTGTGGATCTGACACTGGAACACTGGCAGCCGTCTTTACAGGTCATGCCCCAGCTCTGCTGGTCTCTGGTGGAGGTGACTGAAGTGGGTCCTTCGAGTAGTATCTCTGAAGGGCAGGGGAGCTGGTCACTCAGCCCACTCTTCCTCTCCCTGTGGGGGGAACTCTTTCCAGCTGGGGAGTCTCCTTTGGTGCCAAGAATGTGGCCTTGGGGGCCAGGATGATGAAGGCAGAAAAGAAACGGTCTTCCTTGCCTTTTTGTGGGGTTGTTCTCAAGTTGTTTTAGTCAACTGAGTTGCTGAAGTTTCTCTGATTCCAGAGCTCTCCCAGTGCTGTTTTTGTTTGTGGCTAGCTCTCTACTTGATTGATTTTTGTGGAGGGATGGAGGCTGGGAATCTCCTACTCTGCCATCTTAGTGAAATCGCTGATAACTCTCAACTTTATAAACAGAATTCTAGAGCTCAAGGATAACTTTATCATTGTTCTTTAAATTGTACATAGAGGTTACGTGCACTTTTCAGTAGGTATAATATTTCTCTAAAAAAATACAAAATCACCATAAAATATGCCCCCAAAATAGAAAAACAACCCTCAGAAATAACCGTTAACCAAAAGTGTATGTATCTATATATACATACACACATTCTGTAAACAAAAGTGTTACCATTCATAAATGCTAATCAACCACTTGGTTTCTTACAGTGTTTTGCAATGTTTTTTCAAGAAATGAATACACTGGCATTATACTTTGTAATTGTCGTACATTTAAGTATATCGCTGTCCTGTCACTACAATAATCCTCACTATCTGAATCAAATTCATTTCTGAAAAACAGGCTGGATGGCAAATTTTTGGATAGTGGAGGCCAGTCTTCCATTTTTGAAATGGATAAAGTAATTTATTTCCAGTTTATGAAAGTATCCCAAATACTTTCCCAGAATATCTCTAAAATCCTTGAAAATATCTATGTAACAATCCAGCCAAGGTTTTCTGAATTAAAAAAAAATAACCTAACGACTTGTTTAATAAAATTCAACAAACTCTTTAATGTGTTTGTGTTACCCAAGCAATGATGCTATATAGTGCTGAGTTCAGTTCAGTTCAGTTGCTCAGTTGTGTCCAACTCTTTGTGGCCCCATGGACTGTGGCACACCAGGCTTCCCTGGGCATCACCAACTCCTGTAGCTTACTCAAACTCATGTCTATCAGGTGCAGTGCTGAAAGCCTTCTACATTGGGACATAAAGTGAGCAGTGAGAAACAGGATAGTGGTGTGACCCCAAGATAGCTGCCGGCATTTTCTTCCTTTCTTGTACCCATATGCCATCCTCTCACCCACAGGAGTCTGATCCTCCACTCCCTTTGAATCTGGACTTGCATGACAGACACGGTACTCTGGAACTTCTTTCACTAGAATCATTACAGCTCCATTCTAGGTCTGCCATCCTGTAAGGAAACCCAAGCTAATCATGTGGAGAGACTATGTGGATAGAGAGACATCAGTTAATACCAACTGTTCTGACCACACCAGCCTAGGACTCAAACATGAGAGTAAGAAGCCTTCAGATGGATGCACCTTCAGGAGTGACTTGATACAACAGAATAAGCACCCCCCAAATGAGAGCCTCCTTGCTGCAACCTGTCTATGCTTAGATCCATGCAAAATTATAATAAACTTCTTGATTGTTAGCTACTAAATTTTGGAATGTTTGTCATGCAGCAATGCACTATCCTATTGAGAAGACTAACTGAGGTAGGATTGGAAGGCACTCCTCCTTGCTTGGAGTCACATCATTGAAACCTTTTGGCTGGCAAGTGCATGTGAATCCATTATGACAGAGTTTGACTCATAAATTTGGAGTAAAACTTTTGCAAGTTACAGAAATATCCCCTTAGTGACAATTCATGATTGTCACTAAGTTAACACAATATGTCAGCAAAGATAACTTAGCTGGGTTACAAGATTATAGGGTTAGATTCTTCATCTTTCAAAATTTAAATGCTATTTCTACTACTTAAAAAAACAAAACAAAACACCAAAACTGGAAGCTTGAGGACAGCTTGACTTTGATTTTTGTCCTTTGGATGTAAAGTACTTTCTTTAGAATTTTCTTTTTATCCTTTTTTTAAAATTATTTTTTATTGAAGGATAATGGCTTTACAGAATTTTGTTGTTTTCTGTCAAACCTCAACATGAATCAGTCATGTTTTTGCCAGGCTATGACTATAGGTAGATCTCTCTTTAACAGACTAAGTTATTTGTCTCTATAAAACCAGGCCACTTTTCAACTCAGATTTTTTACTGTTAATATCTATCATCTTTTCCATCACCATTTTTAGCAATTTGTCCTTATCTGCTAAAATTCTATTCACTTCCCAAGTTTCTCCCCTATATAATTATTCTATTTCCCAAATGATCGATTCAGTACCTGACACTCTCCAATGAACATGTTAATATGACCATTTTGTGTTTAGTTTGCTTCAACTTTTTATCTTGCCTGACCTCTGTTTATCTCAGTCTATTTGCTATTACTTTCTAACCTATTTTATGAATATTATGTTTTCCCTTTATCTTTTTGAGGACAAACTTTCCCCCTAATTTTTTCCTCTGTCTTATAATACAATATCAGGAATCTGAACTTTGCTAAGTTTTAGAATGATTTCCCTCTTATTTTACAGTAATTATTCCATAAATTCACATTTTCCTCCAAAAAAGTATAGTCTACTCAGATTTAAGGGATGAATTGGTCGGACTGCCTTTAGAGCCTCTCTTTGCCCATCTTGGTGTTGATTAAATTCCATATTCATCTCAACTCTTAAACAGCACTTGATTTAGCCAGCTCCCAACCTAATCAACCTAAAAAGGCTGTGCACCAAACAATTTATGCCTTCAAACTGTGCTGCTGGAGAAGACTCCTGAGAGTCCCTTGGATAGCAAGGAAATCAAACCAGTCAATCCTAAAAGAGATCAGTTTTGAATATTCATTGGAAGGACTGATGCTGAAGCTGAAGCTCCTAATCCTTTGGTCACCTGTTGCAAAGAGCTGACTCGTTGGAAAAGACCCTGATGCTGGTAAAGATTGAGGGCAGGAGGAGAAGGGGACGACAGAGGATGAGATGGCTGGATGGCATCACTGACTCAATGGACATGAGTTTGAGCAAGCTCAAGGAGATGGTGAAGGACAGGGAAGCCTGGTGCGCTGCTGTCCAGGGGGTCACAAAGAGTTGGACACGACTGAGCGACTGAACAACAACAACCTAATCTGTGCTTCCCAGGTGGTGCTAGTGGTGAAGAATCTGCCTGCCAATGCAGGAGATGCAGAAGACACAGGTTTGATCCCTAGGTTGGGAAGATCCCCTGTAAAAGGAAATGGCAACCCATTCCAGTACTCTTGCCTGGAAAATTCCATGGACAGAGGAGACTGGCGGGCTACAGTCCATAGGTCCACGAAGAGTCATCAGACATGACTGAGCACACACACACAACCTAATCCAATGCTTAGGCATTTGTTCTCTGCTATGACTATGCTGAACTAAAATGGAACCTTCTCTAAATGACTGTCTAGATTTCAGTCACAATAAAGAGAAACACATTAAATTATGATCTTTAACAATCACTCCCATCAGGTTCCCGGCACCCTCTGACTTACCGAAGTTAAAGGAACCACATTTTCCAGGACACAATGTGCATGCTTATGTAAATGCTTATTTTCTGGGAACTGGTATTTGTAAGAAGAGCAATACCTATAGACTTTAGAGAGAAAGATGTAGGGAAGAGGAATCTGGCTTCATAGGCAGTTTATCCTTGACACTAGGAGCAGAGGCCCTGAAACCAGACAGTGCAGATTCAAATTGTGGCCCCATTAGTCAACTTGCTCAAACCACACAGTTAATGCTGATCATCTCTGTGCCTCTATTTCCTCATCTGGAAATCAAGAACAACAACAGAATCTAACTCGCACAATTATTATAGTAATTAAACAAGCTAATGTATTTAATGGACTATTGTAAGTATTCACTATTAGGTATATCACTATTAGTTCCAATTATCATTTTGTTGTTATCAAGCTGAGGCCACAGAACAAAAGGACATCCCTCCAGTTTTCTAACTGATACAAAACTTTCATTTCTGACCCAGGAGCCAGTGGGTTGCAAGTGCAGGAAGTATTTCTAGCTTTCAGGGAGACACAGTCATCAGCAGCATAATGTAAATGACCCTCTGCTTGTGTTTTTAAATATAATCCTTTCGGTTCTTACTGAAACTTCCCTCTGGATTCTGATGACAAGCTGTGGTTGGTTTTAGTTTACAGTGTCATCCATTTCATCCTTATCAGGGTTTTAGGGAGAAGTCAGGAGGGTCACAAAGGCAAATCCATCTAGATACCATTCTAAACCAGAGGCCATTGATCATTAATCCTAAATATGTTCAAATGCTAAAACCTCAAGTTTACATAACTAAGGGCAGCTCTCAAGTCCAACTGTCTTATGTTTACACCAATGGCAGATGTCAAATTCTAAAAACCACCTCTCACTATTTAGAATTATTAAATGTGGACCCTAAAAATATCACAGTGCTGGCCAGGACATGGAGAACGCATCTACTCCATCAATCTGCCTTAAAATGTGTCTGTATCCATTTAACCTGGAAAAAAGCATATTGGAGACCCAAAGGAATACTTAAGTATTCTTAAAAACCTTAAGTACCAAGGAGCTCTTGATTATGTGAACTCTAAGCCTTCTCCTGTGGTTATAAAAGTACTGTTTTTCAGAAAGAAAAATACTTGGCCACCAGGTTCTGTGTAATCTTTATGTTCTTTAAACCTTATCATTCTTTACTGCCCTTTTTCTCAAGTATATAGTTAACAGTCACTTAAAGTGAAGTCGCTCAGTCATGTCCAGCTCTTTGCGACCCCATGGACAGTAGCCACCCAGGCTCCTCCATCCAAGGGATTTTCCAGGCAAGAATACTGGAATGGGTTGCCATTTCCTTCTCCAGATAGTTAACAGAGGCACTGCTTAACTGAGAACGTTTGCAGAAATAATTAGGCTTATGTAAACACCACCCATTCTTCTTTGGAAATCTCTTATTTATTGTAACAAAAAACTAAAAGTTTAGTCTTGCCAAATTATGTAAAGATTTCTCCAACGCTGTTTCTAGCCTCACCTTTTGATTCCTTTTACTGGAGGTACTTACATTATATAAAAGTAAGGGAACTGGGAGAAATGCCATTCCAAAGTTTTATGTATACAGCATTTAAAAGTGGTAAGTTCGTAAAGTGGATACTTTTCAACAGTCATCTGAGTTCAGGAAAGCAACATTGCCTAGGAGGTTAAGAACATGCTCCTTAGAGACTGAGAAACCCAACGTAAATCTTCACTCTGCCACATTCATTCATCCACAGCCTCATAGCTGGTGTCTTCTAAGCCTCAGTTTCTCATTTTTAAAATGTAAGAAATAGTTGTTCCTACCAGATAAAGTTGGGGTTATGATTAAACAAGGAAATAAAGTTTTAGCCCAGTTCATGGCAAGTACTGGGCTGCCCAGAAAGTTTATTCGGGTTTTTTCATAAGATATTATGGGGGGAGGCGGGGGGCGGAACCAGAACAAACTCTTTGCCATGCAAATAGTAAGCGCTGAATGTATGTTAGTAGTGGTGGTGGTGATGGTGATGATGATGATAATAACAAAAAGACTATTCATGAGACAGATAGGAAGAAATCTCCTTAGCATCCCTTAAACCAGCCACGTGAGACAAGCTGACTCACAGCCAAACCACAGGGGAGGTTTGATCCCATGCCCAACACTACCATAAGCCCGTCAGAGCCCTTCTCTTCCAGCTCGGATGGACTGTTAGCTTTCTGACTTGTATTAGAAGTTGCTCTTCCTCCCACCTCTGGATGGATGGGAACTGCTGCTTTGGATGGGATTTACATTACATCCTCTGACTTAAACAGCTTTGCAAAAGTAATTTTTCCTTGTTTTGAGAGGATAAGTAACCCTACAGAAGTACTTGGGTTCAACAAAGTGAGGATCACGCAACAAAAGGCAAACACCCAAAGGAAAACAGAAGTGTAGAGGAGATAAACTCACTTCAGGATGGACGACCAGAGATACATGCACAGTTCCCGCAGCTGGGGCCGATGGTAAGCTATGCACCCCCTGTCTAGCAGCTGAAAGGCAGCCAGGTCCTGCGGCTTGGCTCCCTCACAAACTTTAAATACGCGGACTTGCAGAACTGCACCCAAGGAAGCAAATAACATGCAAACTGCTTTCGGCTAAGAATAGAGAGAAAAGACAAGTTTTTCAATAACTCCAAGCTTGAAGAGATTATACAGATAAATGGGTTCAGTTTTGCCAAGGTAGAAACGTTCAATTAAGTTTTCAAAATCTCTAAAGGATGCCTTAAAACTCTCTTCTCTTGCTTTGTCTCTCCCATCTCACAACTAGCTAAGGTGGGTTGTAGGAAATTTAGATAAATTTAGTATTTTAAACAGCTGCTTTTTCTTCTACTTTTTTCTACCCACCCAAATAGTTTTCCCACTATGAAGGGAAATGTGAAGCCATTCTGTCTATACTATTAACTCTGATTTTTTTTAAGAAGCTGTAAGGCAGAGTATCTACCAGTGAGGAAAATTTTGCCAGTGGAGATTATGCGATCTCTTTTCAGCTAGAGTATTCATAGAAAAAAATCTACGTGTCTATTTTGCTACCTATTTTAAGTCATCTGGTTGATTCTGCTGTGCTCTCCTTATACTGGATCCTCTCTCTAGATGAGTGCCATTAAAATTGTTTTTATCTGTCTTCTTTAATTGGACTGATATTACCAATATCCTTATTAGTTAACATCCATGTGAGGTATTATACTACGCCAGGCATTTCACATGTATTGATCCACTTAGTTTTCATTACAACTTTGGAAGTGGGTGTTATCATTTTACAAATGAGTAAACGAAGGACTTGAAGTTAAGCAGCTACTAGTAAAGGAACCAGGACCTAAATTCCAAAGCTTCAACAATATGTCATCATGCCTGGTTAAGTGAAAGTTTCAAGAGTTCGAAATACAGTAGGAGTGGAGAATAGGAAACCAGATTTGAAAGAATAACAAAGATAAAAGAAGAGGGTTTCAACTTCCCAGGCTCTGCTAGCCCAATCTCTGTCACTCTAATTGCTGTACTGTCCCACTGTCTCCAGTTCTGAAGGACCATGAGTCTTTCAACTGCTCAGCTGATGAACATGGTGAGTCCCTCAGACATCTGACCTAATAAATGTCCTTCATGACACCGTGTTGCCACCAGGATTTCTTGTGAATGACAGAAGCAGTCTGAACCACGATGAAGAAAAACACCAAAAATTATGTAGTCTTGGTTTTGTAATGATTTTGAAGAATGTTGCTTCATCTCTAAATAAGTCATCTAACTCATGGCAGGCACTCAACAAAGCCTTATTGAAAACACACAACTCTGATCTTGCACTTGGAGAAACTGCTTCCTGTCAGGGGCCCAAACACCATCCCCTACGTCAATAGCGGAGCCATGCACTGAGGTTGAGCTGTTACCAGACTGGTCCTGACCACCGTGTGACTACGATATGGTTCAAATCCTAACTTAACTAACTGACATGCTAAACCACCAAGTAGGATTTTATAATCCAATTTGCTGCTCATCATTCAGGCAGCTGTTTTAACCAAACTGTGCTAACTTGTTTCAGGACATACATAAAATCTAGCATTCCTCTACCCAGGCTAGAAACATGATAGCACTTTGCCAGGGGATAAAAAAGCTGAGACGGCTCCCATTAAAACCTGTGACACAAAATTAAGCTAATTACGAGATGCAAACTTAAGGTTTAAACTACTTAATAATTCTTATTAATCTTACACTGAAAATTGAAGCTAACAATAGACAAGAGTTACTTTGTGTAAACTAACTCTCTTTAAATTAATGCTACTTCCTTTATAGTAAAAAGAAATGTTAATATAAAGTAGGTCTTTATTCTTCACATACCCTCCAAATCATAGCTTTGCAACACTTGTAGCTCCAAGATAGCCAAAGTCCTGTAATGCCCTTGGTAATTTGAGATCTGCAGTACACTTTTGACACAGCCTCCTTTATTTTCCCTTTAAATGCTGTCAAAACACATGAATGTTATCACTCCACATTACTTATGTTTGGATGCCTGGTGCTCCCAAAACGAATTGAATCATTTTTGGTGTCAAGTTACAGAAACAAATATGATACCAAAAATAGAAAAGCAACATAAACCTTACAAAAGTCCAGTTACATAAAACTAGGAACTAACAATGAATATGAAACAAGATGTTGGCTAAAATTTAAAGTGAGGTGATACTAATAGAATAAATGCAACATGTATTTTTTTAAAAAGACTATCACTAAATAATCTAAAAATGTCAGCAACATTTTTAAATCTGTATATTTGTTTCAAGGTAATACCTGGATGAAATTAGATTCTAATTTCACATACTAAATAGGTACTCTTCTAAAGTTAGAGGGGGGAAAGACCAGTCAAGAAACTACTAAAGAAGTCAAGGTAGGAAAAACGAAGGAAGAGTGGGACTGAACAAAGACAAGGAGTGCTCAATAAGTTGTTGAGGTGCTAGAATCAAGTAGAAAGTGAAAATCACTCAGTCGTGTCCAACTCTTTGTGACCCCGTGGACTACCGTCCATGAAATTCTCCAGGCCAGAATACTGGAGTGGGTACCCAGCCGTTCCGTTCTCCAGGGGATCTTCCCAACCCAGGAATTGAACTCAGGTCCCCTGCATTGCAGGCAGATTCTTTACCAACTGAGCCACAAAGGAAGCTCAAATCAAGTAGAATCAGTGACCAAATGAATATGGAAAATAAGGATAACAGAGGAGTCAGATGATTTCCAGGCCAAAATGAGTCAGAGGTGATTCCAGTCTCTAAAATAGGACATAGTAGGTGGCAGAGCTTATTGAAAGAAGAATTAGAAGTCATTTTAAATGTTTTAAAATTTGAAGTATATCAATACATGTAGAAATGTTGGGTCAGGGGTTAGGGTAATGAAGTCACTGAGAGGGAAGATATAATAAAGAAAAGGTCATAACAGACAAATAACACCTTGAGGAGAAGGGCCAAGACTCAGGAATACTGGGGTAGCCTGGAAAGAAAAAGGTTTGTCTTTTTCATGAGAAAATGCAAGTTGAGTAGGTACAGTATTTGAAAATATACACATGGAAAGAAAGGTAAGGAAGTTTAATTGTCTGTCCTAAAGGGAAGATATTGTCATCTGAAGAGTCAAGATTAAGAATAACTTCTGTAAAAAATGAGAAAGAGCTTAGAGACTAAGAGGTAATAGAGTCTTCCAGCTGGGCTGAGGAATTCACTAGGATTGTGAGGTCTTCTGTCCACATGGCTTGTGACTTCCTCAACCTTAGACTGAATCAGGTTTGGAGGATTCTGAAGCATTAGACGTGAAGTGAAGTGAAGTCGCTCAGTTGTGTCCAACTCTTTGCGACCCCATGGACTGTAGCCCACCAGGCTCCTCCATCCATGAGGTTCTCCAGGCAAGAATCCTGGAGTGGGTTGCCATTTCCTTCTCCAGGGGATCTTCCCTACCCAGGGATCGAACCCAGGTCTCCTGCATTGTAGGCAGACGCTTTACCAGCTGAGCTACCAGGGAAGCATTAGATGAGGCTAAGTTCCAGCTATCCTACTGAGCCTGTCGTTCACAGAAAGACTAACAGCCGTTATGCAACCTCCTCAGAACACTGCCTCATGGAGTTTCCACTTATATATACATACGCCTCTCTGATCTGATGCTGAGTTTAAGTGAACATTGTTACTATCAACATGAAAAAGATGGCATAATTTTTCCAGTATTACAACCAAAACCACATACATGTTAAGTCTGCTGTAAAAGTAAACTTAAGCTCACATAAAACAGTCAACTTTTGAAAAGAAACTGGCCAAAGAAACTGCATATTTGTTCATATGAAATATTGTTGTTGTTCAGTCTCTAAGTCATGTCTGACTCTTTGCAACCCCATGGACTGCAGCTCTCCAGGCTTCCCTATCCTCCACTATCTCCCGGAGTTTGCTCAAAATCATGTCCATTGAATTGATGCTATCTAACCATCTCATCCTCTGCCATGTATATTTCAAATACATATGAAATATACATTTATTGAAATGATCCAATCTCTTTCCTTTACATCAGTGCTCCTAAAAGAAATGCTGATCTCCAATTTATCACCCATATAAATAATACAAATTGGTGTTAAAAAAAAAATTGTAAGTACCATCACATGAACAATTCTAAAAAATGTTGAAACCTGTGAACAGATTTCTGGGGGAACACATATGCCAAATTTTACCTCAAAGGAATATTTTAAAATTCATTTTCTTAGAACAATTTTTCAAAAGAAAAGCTTAATTCTTTTTGTTTTAGCCGCTTAATTTAGCCCCTTAATTCTGTTTGTTTTAATCGGCACTACTCAAGGCTTAGAAAGCTTAGAAGACAAGAGCAGAAGCTAAAACTATCATTGTACAACACAAAAGATTAGAAATTCAACATTTTTATGCAACTTTGTACTCATTTCAATCCATCTAAAAGTTAAAAACTTTATACTTAGACTGAACAATCTAGTCATAAATAACCAGCTGTGATCATTTCAAAACTCTTTTCCATTGTGAAGGTTTTAGACCTTCATCTTAAAAAATAAAATGACCACATAATTCTTTATATCTCTTTTTTCCTAAGCTTCTTAATAAATACACATGCTCGTTGCCTATCATGGGCAAAGGTTCCAAAGACAATTCACAAAAGACAAAGCGCAGCTGGTAAACAAAGGAGTAGAAGAGGGAGCCCCCTCGTTAATAAATGAATATAACTGAAAACAGATGAAATATTTTTCAAAACATAATTGTTTTAAAATAGAACACGTAGTTCTGGCAAGTTGTACCACAAGGCTAATACTATTTTGCCAGTAGCACAATAATACACATAAGTCCTTTGGAAAGACATTTGGCAATATGAATTTTGGCTAAAAAAACATTCTTTGATATAGTAATTCTACTACTCGAACTAAGAAAATAGTTCAAAATATTAGTACATTTATAATAATAATCACAAAAATATTTTCTTGTAAAATAACTTTAGGGTATTTTTTCCTGATTATAATACTAAGATAATGTTATTCATACAAAATTTAAAAACTTCAAAAAAGTACAAAGGAGGAACATTTTACATAGCTACATTCATTCAGATATTTACTGACTCCTACTTATATAGGGCTTTCCTGATAGCTCAGTTGATAAAGAATCTGCCTGCAATGCAGGAGACCCTGGGTTGATTCCTGGGTCAGGAAGATCCACTGGAGAAGGGATAGGCTATGCACCCCAGTATACTTGGGCTTCCCTGGTGGCTCAGCTGGTAAAAAAAAAAAATCCATCTGCAATGTGAGAGACCTGGATTTGACCCCTGGGTTGGGAAGATCCCCTGGAGAAGGGAAAGGCTACCCACTCCAGTATTCTGACCTGGAGAATTCCATGGACTGTATGGTCCATGGGGTCACAAAGAGTTGGATGCGACTGAGTGACTTTCACTTTAACTAAACACTGAGGACTGAGAAGCGGGTGTGACAATCCTTTCCATCAGAAGCATAAACCATGTTGGCTTATGGTTGATTGACTAATACTTGTAACTAGGGATGCTATTGATTTTTTTCATGACAACTCTTTTTTTGTTTAGGAGCCTTGTTGACCAAAAAAAAAAAGAACTCTCGCCCAAAGCAGGAAAATCTTAAGTGCTCAAATTTATATTTAGATATAGTAAAAAAAAAATAGGATTTTACCTGCAAGGTGTCTTCTTATTCTTATGATTATATCATATCTTCCTATGATACTTATATGTAATATGTATAAAGTAATTATATATATAATTTAATATATATTTTACACAATAGTCAGACTTTAATATGGATAAAAATGTCCAGATACACATAAATTATGTACTACTGCAAATCTATAAGCTAGTAATTTTAAAACTTGTTTCAGAAAACATAGTAGTAGTACAAAAGATACCTATCATGAGATAAGGCTCAAAGTGGATATAATCTAATATTCATCTTTGAATTTTGCCATCTCATGGCTTCCTGCTGAGTCCTGGATTTGTGGGAAGTCCTTACACCTGTGGGAAGATAGTCAAGATTGGAGGAAACCGTGACCAGGTCTGAATTAAAGACAATTGCCCGACTAAGTGGGCAGAATAGGAAGACATAAAGGCGTAGGAATGCTGCATCAGGGCCACAAAATAGTACTGAATACTTAGTGGCAGAAGGTGCCCTGAGCCTCATGAATAAATGACCTAGGTTTATGTGTCTGAGAGAAGGAGCTAGGAATCTGGAATAGTATGACTGCTTTCTAGAAGCTGAAGCTCTCTAGCATCCTAGCAAGTCATGCAGGGTCAGCTGGAGGAGTTGACAGACCCACACTAAGAAACAGTAAGCATCGGGAAACACGAGCTATACACAGACGCTATGTGCTCTCTCCCCCTAAAGCCTGAAAGGTCCCACTTCACGGAAAAGAACAAGAGTTTCAGACATGGGTCCCAGGGCAAATAGTTAATGAGTGGTAGCCCTGGTGAGACAGTCTCCGGATGTGCAACTGCAAAGCCTTTGCTCTCTTTACTCCTTTGCTCTTTCTGCCTCTCATCATTTGAGGGCTGCAAAACATAGAAACAGAAATAGCAGGTGGCCCCACAGTGGAAGCCCAGGTGGTGGTGGCATCAAGGCTGAAAGAGGTTGACACCAACTGGAGATGCCAGGACATCAAGAAGCAAGATGGTTCAGAGGTGGAATATTTACCACTGGATATGTAACCTGCAATTCTACATTATGACTTTTCTGGATAGTTTTATCACCAAGCCTTTTAGTAACTGAGTATTTCACCAAATGGATTTGTTCCATATTACAGGGAGAGTTCCCCCTCCATGTTTTCAGCAGACCACTTAAGAAAATATACATCTTGGTCGCATATATACATACAGAGGGAATATGAATGAATGAGGTATATAAATACTGATATTTCTTGTATGTTTGCTTAAAATCCTGAACCTGTCCACAATAGGATTCTTGAAATTGCAACCTAATAGGGCTTTTTCAGGCAACATTCTCGTAACATAAAAATTTAGTGTCCTTTAGAGTTTAAATGTCAAGTTAGAAGAGATTAAGACATTTAATAGACTCAGCAGTTTTATTGTTACAAATAAAAATGTTAGCTTTGCTGCATTTCTTGGCATGTTTATTGAATCAAATATTTGACTTCTGTTGTCAAGTGTATATGAATTCAGAGCTTGAATATATTAAGAAATTAAGATTAACCCAGAAAGGTCCAAGTAATTTCATTCTTGTGACAGTTCACAACTACCCACCATTTTCCGAGGCAATGCTCTTGGAGCCCTCTTTAAAATACATTATCTTAAACCTTCCAGTTATGAATTCCTGCAGAATTACTTAATGTATTTAAGTTAAAGGTTTTCTTTTCAAAATATACAGTCTCTTTGCCCACAACACTATCAGCACAAAAGGTCATTTATTAAAGCTGTAATATCCCACCCACTTAGTGAAAATAAATAAATACAATAAAACAGACCATAACACCCCAGCCTATCAACCAAATGGATTAAAAATTGGGGAACTCACCTGATTGTGGCTCTAGAAATGTTAAATGTATTTGGAAGCTAAACACAAAGCATGGGTTCAGGAAAAAGGAGCCCCTCCCAAGAGGCATATAGTCTCTGAGGAGACCCATGACAGATGTGCCTATGCACCAAAATAAAATAAAGATCTGGCTGACCAAGCTGAGAAGGAATTTAAACACAACAAAAACTCACGTTAGCACATGTTGGTGCCAAATGTATTCTGAAATCTTTGTGAGTAAAGCATTTTGATGAACTGAGGCTGTAAGTCATGGACTTGAAATGAAAACCTTCTAAGCACCTACCCCTGCCTGCCGGCCACAAATGCTCCCCGCATTTTGCCATAACACAGGCTAACATTGTACTGTGGCAAGAGATTTGAGGTTCTGCTGTTATTATGTTTTTAATGAATGGTGGGAATCAAAACAAAGCTTTGAATCAGCACAGAATACATGCTGAACACATCTCTCAAAGAGGGAAGCCAGGTCTCAGCAAAGACCGATGTGTCTACAGAAGATGGGGAAAGGTGTTGTGGAGAAAGGAAACATGTTTGTGAGCAAAAATAAGATTACAACTCTTGTCATTAACTCTGGCCAAGCCTAAACAAACATTTTTTTTTCTTCCAGTTATTATTGAGTCATATGGCCACCGGCAGGAACTGTTATCACTTCATTTTCTGCAGAATGTTTCAGAAACTTGAAACCTCCCACACTTTCCCCCATGTGAATACTTTGGATTTTTAAACAACCATGAAGTGTTTGCTTCCAAAATTGAATACATTTGATGGCCTGGTAGTACAGCTGATCCCTCACATAATGTTTAGTAGGGAGAATGAGGCGGCAGAGAAGGTACCTAGAAAGTTACTAGACCAAAGGGCACAATGATTTAAAAGTTATTCTGGGACAGCTACATGGAACAGCAGTTTAATTATGAGCATTAAAACTGTCTCTGTTGTGCTTTAGCCTCTGTTTTGCTGTTCAGTCACACAAAACAGAGAACATTTGCAAGAGCACAGCCTGGAACACTGAACATAAAGAAGTAAAATAAATTTGTTGTAATCTTCCCCACGTTACTGACCTCCATGAAGCACCTGCTCATCTGTACAGAAACATGAAGTAAAAGATGCCAAGTAAGTTAAATGCCAAGTATTATGTCCCATGAACATAATAAGAAAAAACAAACTATCTAGAATCTCAAAGGCCAGTGTGGAAAGGTGATGAGGAGATGAGCAGCATCTGCTGCTGCTGCTGCTAAGTTGCTTCAGTGTGGGCTACAACCTTGGTAAAAAAAAAAAAAAAAAAAAATCCTTGATTTTTCTGCAGCTGTTTTAAAAATAAAGTGCCTATTTGGGGTGTTTTTCTCTAAACATCATCTCTCCCCAAAACAAAACAAAACAAACTACAACGCTTAATATCATCTTTGAACTAGAGATAACTTTAAGGAAATCTCTGATACCAACAGATCCAAACTGACCTCTCAGAAGTCAACACAGCAGAACACAGCTTCCTCAACCTCATAGCTTGTAACCCCCAAACCCTTTTCATTTTGCTATCATAACATCATATTTGATTTCAACCAGTTTGAAAGGCATCCTGCCTTTTGCCACTGACCTGGCTAAAGAAACCACTTTGTCCCAGGGGGGTTTCCCCTCACTTTGGTCTACCCTTTCCTGAGCTCAGGGCTAGTTCTTAAATTTTCACAGAGGTGGTCGTTTCTGCTTAGAAGGTCAAGTGTTGAATTTTGCCTAAAAGGAACCTGAAATGTGAAACACCAGGTTTCACAGCTCCAGCCAAGTTAAGTATGTGTGCTTTATAACAGATGCTAGCCAGAAATGCAAAGGATTTCTGTAAAGTTTTAATCCTGTTATCAATCCCTTGAGACACACCCCCTTACCCCTGATCTCTCCCCTGGCTATGGTTCTACATTTTTATGGCATGTTTTATAAAAGAAAAACACTAGTAAAGATACCCTAGTTTCTGGTTTAGAAGTCCCAAGAGATGACACTGAGGTGTAGACTTAGATGGTTTTCTAATTAAAAAGTCAGATGGTCTGTTTCTCTGAGAAAAGCTTCAGTTTCCAGTATGTGCCTGTGGGTGTTTTGCTCATGGCCTCTTGGCCCAAAGCCATTTATGATCTGCCTCAACAAGCCCCTTCCTGAAGTTGGGTCTCTCAAATGGAGAGTCAGGATATCAACAAAGATTTGTATACCTGAAATATGTACTGTTTTATCATAATTTAAAAAATATATTTTAAAAGAACTTGGAGATCTGAAGAACATAAGCACAGTTTTGAAAGGAAAGTCATTATATAGAAAAAGCAACTTGAAAAATTTTAACAGATGAAAAAGAATCAAATACACTGAACTGTTTTAGCTATTGATAAAAACACCAATTATATGTCCCTTATGATAATTTTTTTTTTTTTTAGGGTTAGAGGGAGTGAATTGAAAGAGCACCATTGTTGGGGGGGGGAGGTTTAAAAGGGAGGGGATATATGTTTACTTACAGCTGATTCATGTTGCTGTACAGCAGAAACTAACACAACACTGGAAAGCAATTATCCTTCAATTAAAAAAAAAGGTATAATATACCTCCTTTATGAACCTCAAGCAAATTGCCATCAACATTTTTCTACGGTGCCTGTTCCCTTCTTTCAGCATTTGGTTCTTGCTTTATAATTTCAGCTGTAGCAGCTTTCAAACTTTTCAAATCTTGAATCACATTGTTAACATGGCTCATGGTTTGTAGAATATCTATTATAATGAGAAACCATGCATCTTACAAAAAAATGCATATTTTGTTAATTTCTTTCAAGCCTGTTGATCAACAAACCCTTACACTGAGAAGACAGCAATTGTATTCAGACTCCAGAGTAACTATTTTCAACTCATCTGGAGCTGTGGCGTAGACCACAGTCAGAAAACCCATTAAAGAGCCTGAGAACAGAGCTGCTACAATTCACTCTCTTATATTCTTCATCTAGAAATTATCTTCTGTGGTGGCTTTCTCTAAATCAAACTGCATGGAAGTCTAGGACTTGGGTATACAGAAGCTCCACCAGATCTTTGGTCTAGATTATGGTGATAATAGTAACATCTGCAACAACTAAATGTGTTAGTTACTCGGTCATGTCCGACTCTTTGCAATCCCATGGACTGTAGCCTGCCAGGCTCCTCTATCCATGGGATTCTCCAGGCAAGAACACTGGAGTGGGTAGCGATTCCCTTCTCCAGGGGATCTTCCTGACCCAGGGATCAAACTCCGATCTCTTGTACTGCAGGAGGATTCTTTATCATCTGAGCCACCAGGAAAGCCTACAACAGCTAAATAAGTGAGTAAAAAAAAAAAAATCAGTATAAATAAAGAGTACATTGAAATCATTTATACAGAGGTAATTTCTGTACGTGGTACATAAATAAATATGGAACATTTTTATTTCGTGTTTTGGGGCTACATCTGTAAAATCCACTAAGATAATCCTTGCCAGATAATTCATAAATTACTTAAAATATTAAATGCAATGAAATTTACTCCACCATAAGATACCACTCTGATAAAGGCTTATTTCCATCAGAATGGAAATCAGTCAGACCATGAGTGAACTTAACAAGTGAGGAGTTGACATTTAGGTGATTCTATCCTGTTTTTAGTGGCTAGGAAATGGCAACCCACTCCAGTATTCTTGCCTGGAGAATCCCAGGGACAGAGGAGCCTGGTGAGCTGCTGTCTATGGGGTACCACAGAGTCAGACACGACTGAAGCGACTTAGCAGTAGTAGTCAAATGGTCAAGCATCCACCTGCAATGCAGGAGACCTGGGTTTGATCCCTGGGTTGGGAAGATCCCCTGGAGAAGGAAATGGCAACCCACTCCAGTATTCTTGCCTGGAGAATTCCATGGACAGAGGAGTCTGATGGGCTACAGTCCATGGGGTCTCAAAGAGTCAGACGTGACTGAGCAACTAACACACACATTCTGTTTTTAAATAGAAAAGCAGCCTGGTTTCACAGTTGGCAGAACCCAGTAATTCTGTAACTCTGAAGTAGTCCTTGATTGAACACTCTATATACAATGCAGTAAAACTAAGAAGTGAACTCTTTATAGTTAGTGTTTAATAGATCAGGTAGGTTATACCCACTGAAAACTGACCCAGAGAAAAAACATGAAAAAGGAAATAATTTGAATTAGGTTATGCGAAGGTACAGAAACAGATGATTTTGAAGAAATGTAACATACGTAACTTTCTTTCAGGGCTATAGAACTGCCTTGAATTATCTACCACCAATTATCTGTCTTCCATTAAACTGCCACGATCTATAAGCATTTTTGAGTGGGCATGTTCTGTGCCAGATTTTGCAAGTCGAAATTCTAAAATCACTTTAGGAAATCGACTCAAATCAGAAAACTGAGATAAGTATCTCCAAGTGTCCAAAGAGCAGCCCCAGTCTTTTTAAGAATTGATGAGGGTGGCTGCATTGTCCATGGTTACGGAATAAAAGTAGGCTATCTCTTCCAATTCTACAACCAATACACATTAGATTTAGAAGCCTTGGGGATACCAGAAGCTGCTGGCATCCTATGTAAAAGGGAAAGATATATTAGCTGAAGAGCTAAATGTCCTATTTCAGACTCTGTGAACATTCTGAAGATCCTATTGTACAATCGTGGCCTAAACCTCTTGAAATTCTGGCATTATAATGATCTCCAGAGATACACTGGTCTCCCATTCAAGTACTAACCAGGCCCAACCCTGCTTAGCTTCTGAGATCAGATGAGGTTGGGCACCATTCAGAGTGGTATGGCCGTAGACTCCAAAGAGAGACATTGGTAACAATGGTATCACCTAATTTAATCACACAAAAGTTCAGCAAGTTTAATTTCCTCTATGTGATAAGACAGAAATTAAGATTTAAATTTAGGAGTCTTTTGACTCCAAAATTCTTTAATTCCTTTATAGTACTGGCTTTGTAGCCTAAAATATCACTAGGAGGTACAATTTAAAAGCTCCATTGTTTCCTTGGTTGACAAAAGGGAATATCATCTTGTATTTAATATACAAAATATTTTTGTCCCCCTCGGGAAAATCCAGATAATGGGACACGAAAGCTTTTTTCTTGGTCAACAAGAAAACTATTTCTCTAAGTTCACGGGTGAGGGTAGTTTTGGCTAAGAGCTAATTCTGATTTTATCACTATTAAAAGGAATGGATGCTAACACTTCTTTTAAAAGAAGTCTGAATGTGTGGACAGTAGTTCTGGAGCAAAAGTATAAAATGAACTTCTCCTGTCGTTCCTTTTTGTGTTTGAGCTATCTTTGTTTCCTACAGGGCTTCTATCTCCAGTAGCAGACAAAAGCTCTAATCTTCTCAATATGGAAAATACCAGCATTAAAGCCAAATAAAGTCGAGTTTAAGATAAGCACACTAGATTTCATCAAAGCAACTTGGCACTCATCAAAATTCAATCCCAGTTAGCTGATGCAATTTCATCAGGCTGCTTAAGAAGCAGGGAAATAAACAAAATAGAGAGACAATGAAAACAACGTGACAACTGTCAAACAAAATGCCGAGTGCAACATTGAACATTTCCCTGAATGCAGCACAGAAAGCACTAGCTCTCATCCCCGCCACACGCACACACACACGCGCACACACACACACGTAAGTGTGTGTACAAGAATAAATGACCAAAAGTTTTGAATTTTCAATCTATCTTTCATTGGGCATTCATTGCATAACACTGATTGTGGAATCATTGGTTACCAAATACTAAAAGTTGCATAAGAGATGAACAACTTAAGGACTGTCCGATTGAAAAAAAAGGGTTTTAAAATATGGGTGTCCAAGAGGTCACCACCCTTGTTTGAACTCCTTTAAGCAAGTTCTTAATAAATGTAAGCTATTATAAAAGGCATGGTTCGAATTAGGCTACTACCGATATTATAGTTTTGCAACCAGATATGCTCACATGTCATCCACCTGGTGGAAAATTTCACATAGTGGTTCTTGGGATATACAGGTCTTATGTTTCTGATAAAGCAGAAGCAAACTGGTAACGGCAACACACTGCACAGCTTCAAACAGGGCTACAGAAGTTAGCCAAATAACTCTTAATTCAAAGCATATCTGATGACTGTATTAGGTCAGTCTGTGAGCTTAGAGCTGACAATTACACCAAATAGAGGAAGATCTGAAATGCTACTGACACTTGACATTTGAAGCAGAAATTACTTTAAATTACTAAGGTCATCAATACCACTCTCAACATGAAAATACAAGAATACTACAAGAAATCTTTGCACACATGTTAAACATGCGTGTGGTTTCCTCCTATGGTTTTGATGTAAAATGAAAAGAGACGAAAGGAACAGGAGTCTACACGGTATACATCTTACAGGAATTAGCATTAGTTACTTTTTACCATTTCATTTTCATCAGAGGTTTATTTCCTTTAGAGTTTTCAAGAAAGGGATAGTTTGGAAAGTAGATTTTTTTAATATACGTAGATATTTTTTAAAATAGGCTCTTTGTATCAGCCAAAGTCTGTTGTACATTTTCTCCAAGATAATAATCAAAGGCTTATTATGAATTCAAGTTTCTAGTTTTTGGTTATTATCTAATAATTAAATCAAGGCTATATCAATGACAAAATGATCATAGGAGTTTTTCACCAAAAAGTGAGCAGAAAAGATGTAAGACCTACCAGGATTTTCCCCTAGGAACAAGGGAAGATAATACCTACTGAGTAAAAATGTTAGAGAGGCAGCTAAAGATGAAATAAAGTTGTGTTTGGAGCCTATCATGTGCTTGTCCATCTAATACCATATTTAACTCTATGTAATTTGCATACCCAATTGAAAAACTGTAAACTAGCTAAAGGCAGGATTGGGACTGTCTTATTGGTCCATCACAGAATCTTGCACAGTCCACCTTAATGAAAAGCACGTATTTTATTGAATCAGCCCGAGCTGAGTTTTATACCACTATTTGGAGAGAAAACACTGCAAAAATAAAGTGCCAATCAATACAGGAGATGTATGTATGCAAGAACATGAAAACCCTAGTCACAGCACCTCTGAGGAATTCCCAGAGATAATTATATGCTGAACAGAAAAGAGGCTGTGTGGGGGTCTGTGATGACCTAGAGGGGTGGGATGGGAGGGAGGTTCAAGCGGGAGGGGATATATATGTACTTACAGCTGATTCACTCTGTTGTACTGCAGAAACTTAACATTGTAAAGAAACTCGACTCTACTTTTTTTTTTTTTAAAAAAAAAGGAGGCTGTATGGAAGCAAGAGCTCTAGGTTTGGTGTCTAAGCCAGAACCAAGCTTTGCCCTTATCCTCTATTACCCTGGGGAGTTCACTCATCCTCTCTGCACCTTAGCTTCTGCCATGTAAAGGAAGGGATGTGAATGAATGCAACTTAAACTTGTTTTAGAGAGACAAGTTCCCACCCACTACCCCACCACCAAAGGAAAGCTCATTAAAAAAAAAAAAAAAAAACCAAAACATAAAAAGGGAAAAAGTAAAGCTATTCTCTCTTAGCCAGGGTGAGAGACCAGATACTTCCTTGCCGGGCCTCCTCCTCACAAGCCATGAAGCAACCCACGTCCTGTGAAATCCTGCAGAGAATCTAGTTTGGCTACTCCTGGATCTATGTCTAGAGACTTCTTCCCTTCTATGGATCACATCCTCCCCTCAACCTATGGATCTTACTCTCTCAAGAGTAAATGACTGATACATAATGGGTTGAAGAAATTGAATTCCCATAGCAAAATGTCTTTAGGTCAGTGAAGCGACACACATTACCGTGTCTGTTATATATCCGCATCCTGTACCCATCCTTCTTTCTGAGGATGAGCTTTGAGGTTTCCAAATGAATTATCATAAATCAGCAGAAACTCTCTTCCTTGTGTTAATTCTTCAGTTAGTCTCAATTTTTTTCTGGCACCAGTCAATCCATGAGGCTTAATTTGGTAACATTAATTTTGAAGAATTTACTGAGTTCACTTTCTATTCATTTTGCCCCAATTTTTCCTTTTTTGCTTCCTGACACATACTTTATATCAAGTAGATGCCCCATGTCTACTTATATGGTAGCTATACACATCCATTTTTTATGTTTTTTGCTCATTTGATCTTCTCCCTGTACTCAATTTTACTTACTCAAATCCCCCCATGACTCCAGATCTATATTCTGAATGTATCACCCTTTCAGCCACTGTTAACCTTTCCTAGTTATACTCCAACCTTAATCCTTTTCAACATTTGAGGCTTGCTCTGTCCTAGGCCTGTGCTAATCAGGACTCTCAGTGGCTGTCCCAGCCACTTCTGGAACTGTTTCAGTTTCACCACCTAGATTACACTGTGTGTGCTCGGATGCTCAGTTGCTCAGTCATGTCCGACTCTTTGTGACGCCGTGGACTGTAGCCCACCAGGCTCCTCTGTCCACGGGATTATCCTGGAAAGAATACTGGAGTGGGTTGCCAAAATGAGGTTAAGAGAGTTTAATGTTGAATATGCTGAAACCACTGTTAACTGAAATACAAATTAACCTACATTCTCTCAGACTACTAAAGGATATTACAATCTTCTAGGTAAAGAGAATAAAAAGGCTTTAAGTTGAGTACAGATGACAGAAATAAAAAGGAACAGTGGAGAAACAGAACTGGATAAGCAGTTATTTTAAAAAGATGAAATAATAACAACCCATATTTTCTGATCCTTGATCCCATGCAAAGCAGGTACAAATGATGTTTAATCCTCTTAGAAATCCTATGCAGCAGGCATCTATTATTATGTTCCAAATGTAATACATGCTGAAGCGTAGAAAGATTAAACTTTTCAAGTTTTCAAACTTTTTAGGTGGCTGAGCAAAGATCTGAGCTTTATTTGTGTGAATATGAGGAAGAGATTTAAAGGCAGGGCTGAGGTCCTAGGTAAGTGGGAAGCTAGTGATGCCTTTAGAAATGTTAGCCATTCCCAGAAAAACAAGGTTTTGCAAGGATAGTAAGGTAGGTTTCAGCTGCACTTAGTTTGACATGCTGGCAGGATATCTAAGGAAGCATCAATGGCCAGATCTGGGGGTTTGGGGCTCAAACAGGAGATGGATGATTCACGTTGAATGAGAGCATGACTAGGTAAGAGTAAATCCTGGGAAGAATGGAAAATACAGCAGAATTAACAAGGAAATTACAACAAAATGTAGAGAATAATAAGAATTCATCAACTTGCATATATGCTCATTTACTCCTACAACAATCCCTTGACATAATATCCCCAGTTTATAAATGACTAAGTTTTAGGAAATTAAGTAATTTGACTAATGGCATTCAACCAATATGGGACCAAGACCAGTATAAACCAAATTTACAACTCTTTCCACTAGTTTTTCATACTGCTTTTTTCCAATATACACTCATTCACTACCATTAAAGGTATAAGATAGAAGGTTGATGACTATTTATCAAAGATAGCCAAGTTTGTGTTGGGGACTTGGAGGGTTAAAGAATTAGTGGGAACAAATACAACATTATTTTCCATCCCACACCACAAACAGTGCAAATTGATAACTATACACTTTTCTCCTAAACAGCATTTAACTCAGATTCCTTCTCAACCCAGCATTCCAGGCAGCTGCTAGTAAACATGCTGGATAAAACCATCTTAGATTATACAATTGAAATAGGATCCGGCAGAATAATTTCATCCTTGCCCTGAGTAATATTTGATTTGCATACTTTAAACTCTCAGAATACTCCAAGATGGCTGGTAAGGGACATCCATTCAAAGACTAACATCATAAATTAGAAAATAGGGAAAAATACATCCAAGGGTCTTGGTAAGTGGCAAATGGAAGTGGCAGTTAGGAAGCAAATCTAGTTCAGTTAAAGTTGCGTTCCCATGGACTATAGCCTGCCAGGTTCCTCTGTCCATGGAATTCTCCAGGCAAGACTATTGGAGTGGGTAGCCATTCCTTTCTCCAGGGGATTTTCCCAACTAAGGGATCAAACTGCGGTCTCCTTGCTTTGCAGGTGGAATCTTTACCATCTGAGCCACCAGGGAAGCCCATAGTTCAGTTAAGGCGAATGCAAAATGTGTCTAGATCTTAAAAAAATAAACCGCACTAATACAAACTGGGGAATGGCTTGGCTTAGAAAGTTGGCAGAAAAAGATTTAAGGGTCACAGTGGACGGCGAGTCAAGGCAAAAGCCTGTGCTCTTTAGAGAAGCAAGCATTACAGAAACATGCATAAACATCAGAACCCAGAAGTATTCTCTGGCAATTCTCCCAAACTCAGACTCTGCATGATGCCCCGCCCCAAGTCTAGACATGTGGTTTACCTTCTTCTGTGTGTATGTGCTCCGTGTGTCTGACTCTTTGCACCCCATGGACTGTAGCCCACCAGGCTTCTCTGTCCATGGGATTTTCCAGGCAAGAATACTGGATTGGGTTGCCGTGCCCTCCTCCAGGGGATCTTCCCCACCCAGGAATCAAACCCGCATCTCTTGGGTCTCCTGCATTGGCAGGCAGATTCTTTACCACTAGCACCACCTGGAAGCCCACCGCACTGTACCAACACACCCTCAGCCACCCCCACGTTCAATCAGCGTTCGTGCCAAACACTCCCACACTCAGAAGTCCCCTAGGACTCCCCTTTGTTCAAGATAAAATTAAAAATCCTGTTCTTTCCAAAGAGGTGCCTCACAGACTCAGTTTACAACTTGTATTTTTGCTGTGAGTTGCCTACGACTGCCATCCTCAATATCTGAACTCCAGCCAGGCTCTTCTGCTCAGCCTCCCTTGGACACAAGAGGTACTTGTTGGCATCTGTATCTTTTTCCTACAATGTTCTGTCTCAAACGATCTCCCTATTCAAACATGATTTTCCCCCACCTCTCCTATATGTTTTGCTCCTCAGGAAGCATTCCCTTGCACAACAGCTAAAACAGGACATGTTTCCTATTATTTCAGGGCCTATAATAATACTTATATTTACAAATTCAATTTTATTTCTTTGGTTACATGTTTCTTTATATCACTTTGTAATGTGCATTTTCTTCATCCGCAACTAGACTATAAGCGTTTGTTTCTATCACCTCCCACTCCCATTTGCCCATTTCTTTAAAACATAAGATTTAAATAATTGATTTGATGAACCTATAGACATAGCTAGGGGAAAATCACAGCGTTCGAAACTCAGCTCCACCACTTAATACCTGAATTATATAAGGGAAGTAAACCTGAAAGAAGCATTAGAAGGTAGCTCGTAACATATTTTAATAAAGTCAATTCAGAATTTCCCTAGTGGTCTAGTGGTTAAGAATCTGCCTTGCAATGCAGGAGACATGGGTTCAATCGCTGGTTGGGAACTCAGATCCCACATGCCATGGGACGGCTAAATCTTGATTGATTGTATAGTTCCATAGAGAGATAAACAGCAAACAAACTAGAGTCCATGCATCGCATGATGCAAGGAAGAAGATCCCGCACGCCACAATTAGGGCCCAACACAGTCAAATAAATATATTTTAAAAAATCTTTAAAAATAAAGTCAACTCAGTAAGAATTTACTCAAAATCCACGTGGTTCTCTCATGTCAAACCACGTTTAAAAATTGAAGGCCAGGCTTAGAGAACAAATATCACAAAAAAGGTATTTAAAATGTTAGTGTGGGGCCTGAGGTAATCACCAGAAGTAACTCAGCATCTAAATACACGACTTCTGAACTTAGTTAAGAACATCTTACCAGGTAGAAAAGACACTTGGCTCATTGAACAAGCTCAAAGCATAGTTGGCCCTCAGTAGAAATGCACACTTTCTAGATTCTCTGGATACCATGAAGTTCTCAGTGGATTCAATATTCACTAAAAGATCCTACTGGGTGACTGTATTCAAATGTAACTGCTAAGTCAGAAAGTCCTGATTCCATGATGCCTGTTTCTCTGTAGACTCATATTTCACCATTAAACCTTCTCCCTTCACTGAGGGATAAACACGTCCAAGTTGCCCTCCACCTCCAGAAACATACATATGTTCGACATGTGTGTTGTTGAAGACACTGTCTGCCGTACTACTCCTTGCTCTCGGTATGATTTCCCACTTGACAAATCTGTTTAGTGTTTACCTTCTCATGGAACTAGAATATTCCCCTTACTGTGAGAATTATCAGTTTCCTTAATTCTACAATGTAAGTCTCACCCCCTGTGCACACCTTAATGTGTCTGAAGGTGAGTATACATACATGTGTGTGTGTCATGCATAAATGTGTGAATATGCATATACATTCATATATACATGAACGGAGAAGGCAATGGCAACCCACTCCAGTACTCTTGCCTGGAAAATCCCATGGACGGAGGAGCCTGGTGGGCTGCAGTCCACGGGCTCGTGAAGAGTCAGACATGACTGAGCGACTTCACTTTCACTTTTCACTTTCATGCACTGGAGAAGGAAATGGCAACCCACTCCAGTGTTCTTGCCTGGAGAATCCCAGGGACGGGGGAGCCTGATGGGCTGCCGTCTCTGGGGTCGCACAGAGTCTGACACAACTGAAGTGACTTAGGAGCAGCAGTATGTGGGCATGTGTATATATTCATGTGTTTGTGTATATGTATAGGTATATATGTGCTGTATGTATATACATATGTGTACATGTGATTTTCTCTCCAAAAGCTGCTATTAAATTGACACTATATTTTATAAGTAACCATTTATTTTTAATTAAGATAGAATCATAGCCACATTTTCCCACTACCTGGTAGGAAACCCAAGGTCAAATTTTTGGCCTAATTATTTCACCCAACACATTCATATGGTCCATTCTCCTTGCCAGTCCTGAGCTCTTATTCTAAGTTTTTCCTAGTTCTGATCTTTAAAAATTTGTCTTGTTTTAGGATGTTATCAATACTTTTTACATTAAGTTATCATTAAATCCTTTGCGTAATGGGCAGGCTGTAGGGTATGACACCAGTTATTAACGTCTCTGCACGACACCAGTTCAAACAATTTTACTCATTTCCAAAGTCCTTAAAAACAAGAAAATAAGGCTGCTACACAGGATATTAGGTCCAAATATTACACAAACAAGTCAACTGTAAAGCAGAATCTACTGCCCTTAACATTTTGAGTTTAAACTGCAATCAAGTTTTCCACCTGAACTTTGCCCCTCTCTGCTGCACAAAGTAATTTTGTCGTCTTAACCACTTCTGTACAGTGACAACATGAACCACGCTGGGATTTGAGTAGAACTCTGTCATCATTTCCACGAAAATGTTTTCTTTCTGCGTCCTAATCCTGGAGGAGATCCATGAGTCCAACTGGAGGTCAATCCAGTAGCTGGAGCATTTACAGGAAATCTCACCGAGCGACCCGCCTGTGCTCTTTTTGTCAACACCGTTTAAAGAGCCCAGAGAGGTGTCTGCTGAGGAAAATAAGTTGTTCCAAGAAACCATTAGAGGATTTATACTCAAGACTCCCTTATCTCATAAGGGAAAAAAAAAAAAGTCCCCTGTAAGAAGGGGAAAAAAAGAAAATCTACCACTGACACCATGTGTGTCCTATTAAAGTTGTTTTTATTTTAGAGTGTTGTAAAAATTGTTTTATATATTTTACATTAAGATCAGAGTAGCTTACTGCTGGGTAGAATTCATAAAAGAAAGCCTCCTCCAAAACGTTCCTATCCTTGCCTTGTGACACATAGACCTTCAGTGGCATACGTAGTTGAGAAATCCTTTTTACGAGCACTCATAAAAGAGACTAGTACATGTTGCTCCAGACTCTAATTACATGGGGCTCATAGAGATTCCCGGCGGGAAGCTGCAGAGAATGGCACAGAGGTGTGGGTTCACTCAAACTCGCTCCCTGACCCCTCGGGCAAGCAAGCCTGGCCCCAGGGCAGGCTCAAAATGCAGCTGGGAGAAGAGGCTGTCCTAAATCCCCTCATTCACTCCATGTGAGGGGCACTGGCCATGCCCCTGAATTTCTGTGTCTGAGTCCAAGGCTGCACTGCATCTCACCCTCTCTGGACTTTGCATGAGCTCCCGTGCACAGCACACCAGGCCCCACTTTTCTGCTCCCTCATTCCTCAGACCCTTACCTTCTGAAATGTGAGAACTGAAAAATCTGAAGAAAAAAAAAAAATCATTGCCCCCCACACCCAGAAAAAAGCCCAGACAAGGAAGAACAAAAACCACCACCACCACCCACCACCAGGTGCATTGGTTATCCCCTACCCACTTTTCCAGAAATAAGTTAAAAAATGTAAAAATAGTGTGTGAGCGTGGGGACAGCAGCAAGAGGGGATGCACCCCAAGACACAGCCTGAAGGCTTATTGTTAAGACAAATGAAGCAGGACTTACAGATACTTTACTGAGAGAAATGTTTGGGAAGCAGGTGGATCTTTGTTAAATGTCAATTTTATATGATAAGCATACATTTACATTTAAGATGTGGCTGCTTATGAGTGACCACCAACTTATAATCAAAATAAACATTACCATTTGCTGCCACATGTCCAGAGTACCCGGGAAACAGTACAATTTTCCTAAGGCAACTAACGCAAATCACTGATTTTAAAAGAAACAATTTAGCATAGCAAACAAAGAGGCAGAAAGAATTCCTTTTCTAGATGCTCTCTTCTTCATATAAAAATGTCAATATCTACATTCTTGACAACTCTGAAAGTTTCAAAAGAAAAGAGGTTTTTCTCTTATCCTCTCTCCTCCAAACTACTTTTGAGGTTGGCATGTATAAAACAGACCACATAAATTGCAACTCAAATGTAAACAAAATGTACAGAAATAAAGAACATATGTCTAAAGCATATTTTCTTGACCCCATCTACTGAAAATGTGCTTATTTCCTGCTCTTGGTTTAATCCATCACAATCTACAATCATCTTTAGTTATAGTATCTAATACCTAATCCACATGTTGCTGTCAGTTTACACACAGAAAACAAAAACTAAAGAGGTCTTATTAATATTGCCTTTAAAAAGTAGATGTTTGCATGAGATTCTAGTTCTAGCTTGCTAAATAGTATTTTCTTTTAAACCCTATCAAGTTAAAAGCCAGGGCTTCCCCAGTGGCTCAGCAGTAAAGAATCTGCCTGTAATTCAGGAGATGTGGGTTTGATCCCTGACGTGGGAAGATGCCCTAGACAAGGAAATGGCAACTCAGTCCAGTGTTCTTGCCTGGGAAATCCAATGGACAGAGGAGCCTGGTGGGCTACCGTCCATGGGGTTGCAAAAGAGTCAGACACCACTTAGTGACTAAAGAACAACAAAGTTAAAAGCCACTTAAAAACACAAAGTAGATGCTGGTCAAATAATGTCACATAAGAGGAGGAGTGAGTTATTTTCAAGTTGAAATCCTAAGTAGTAGCAGTTTTTATATTTAAATTTTAGCACAGTCCTGAGAAAATATGACCAAGGGCTTAAAGAATTGCTCCATATTGTTACTAACAGCTGCAGTATGGTATGCTGAGGCTGCCGTGAGCAAAAGACAGAAGGCCATCCGTGCATCTGTCCAAGCATTACCTAAATTACTTCAACCACCTGATTGCTTAGATGTGTCAGAAAGAGAGAAGCCATTCCAGGCACCGAGCTACTAGAAATGGGGTTGGGTTCAGATCCCAGGGCTCCTGGGCAGGCCAGGGAGCAAAGGGGCAGAGAAGAGTGCTCGGTGTGGTTCTGTGGGGACAGCCTCAATGGGAGGGCGACCTTGAAAGACTAAGGATGGAAAGAACAATCTTGCACTTGCACTTTTCCCCCCAACAAACTGAGGGTCAATGATACTAAAATTACGGAAGAAGATGGCCTTCTCCTGTAAGGTAGGAATGGCTGTAAGTAGGAACGGCAGAATCGAAACAAAGCCAGTGACTCGACACTTCGCATTTATAAAATGACCTTTGAGGTATGTTTCATTAGCTATCTCAAGTGGGAAGATGTTGGGAGGTGATAGTGATGGCAGAGTGTCATGTTTTTAAGAAACATTTAGTAAAACAAAAATAAAATGATGCACTGAGGTGGAGGGAGAAATAAAGTCAGCTACTTTGATGTCAGACAACTATGGGTTTATCTTTGCATTTTATAATAAGGAACAAGGGAAAGGTACAAGTAAACATGAGCTTCCCACTCTTGGCTTTACCATTAATAACTTGCTACATCTCTGTGGCCCAGGAAAAGAATCCTAGATCTCAGTTCCTTGCTCTTCTCTAATAGGTAATGGGAGAATCAATGATGTTCAAAAAACATAGCCATTGAGTCAAGAGCTAAAAAAACAAAAAAAAAGAAGAAGAAAATTTTCCTTAGGTCTTCAAAAGATCTCCTGCATTCAGATTTGTGATCAAATGTTACTCCCTCAATTTCCCTGAACACCCGACATAATACACACTCAATCCAATCTTTCACTTGCTCCTTATCCTGCTTTGCTTTTCTTCACACGGCTCCCACCTCCACATGAAATAAGGCACTCATCCACTTCTCTAAGGCCATGATACCCTCTAGGAAAAACACTGTTAGGACTGTGTACTCATGATTGGTACACAGCACTGCTCAATAAACACCTGATGAATACATTAAAATTAGTTGTCATGGGACTTTACAGATAGGACAGACTATTTCAGGTTGGGGTGGCATTGGTCAATCCTGTGAAAGACTACTGTCCCCTCCAAATGACATTTCCCCCCACCATACATGAACATCTCCCAACTTTGTAGCTGAGTAGCCATGATTTTGTTCTTCCATTTATCACTTAAATATGATAATTGCATATTTTTCTATTAATATATTGCCTAATGTACAACATAGTGCAGACTTTAAATTTATTCCATTTAAGCTGCAGATTATATATGAATAGGATAACTTGGTCCCAACATGATTAATTCTATTAGTGAGCTCAGGGTGAGAGGGAGAGAAGTGAAGACAGTTACATCTGCTAGGGGCCAAGTCTTCATTTTTAGTAGTCTGTTCTTTTATCCCTTGCTTCCTACCCTCATTGTTCAGTTTTTTCCCTCTAACTCATTGTCACCCTTTCCCATTATCTTTTTATGATCCCCTCCTCTTTCCTTCTCCATCCTCCTGCCCTCTTTCTCCGTATCTCCCACTAACTAAACTATAAGTCATTTGAAGATTTTACAAGAATCTTGCTCAGTCTTTGAGAGTCTTAGAAAAGGAAGGAGGAAAGAGGAAGAGTGTGAACTGCCAGATGGAAAAGGCTGCGTGAATGCACAGCTGTAGCTACTGGAAAAGTGTTCAGTTCTCGGTCATAAAACAATATTCCTGGGCTCACGATTCTCTTCCTCACCCTTCACATGACAACCACAAAATATATCCATGTCATTTTTGGCAATTAGTCTTAGAATCATTGGATTTTAGAACTGGACTGGATCTTCAAGATTGCCTACCCCAATACCCTCAATTTAAAATAGGAAATAGAAGCCAGGAGAGGTCAAGTGACTTGCCAAGGATCATAGAATTAATGAGCTGACAGGGTGCAGAGACCCAGATCGTCTGATCACCTGACCAGAATCCTGAAGAATGAGTGTCAGAAAAGCCCAAGGAACTCTACAGATTACATCATCAGAAATGAAAGAGAAGATAACTGATCAAGAAAAGTTTGGAAATGGACGCTTACTTCATGTCATATATCAGTCCATGACTTAAGATATTTTCAAATATCCTTTCATTGTTTTAAAGCAAATAAGCACTGATAGTTAAGAAAAAATAGGCTAAAGCATTACATTGTTGTTTTTAAATCTTACAGCCATTTATTGTTTCATTTGTAATAGTTTTTAGTGTAATATCTTATATATTTACTTAGGACTACTCCATTTTGCTGACCTCTAACTTATGCCTTCCAGTAATGAAAAGCAGCTGATTTTAATGTGCCCGTGCTCTAGTGTGAAGGAGGTTAAGGCTGCGTTTGTGTGCAATCAGGTTAAGACTGGCTCCAACAGGAGGAAAATCCATACATATGTTGAAAAGATCTGAAAAATGCCTGTATTCCCAACCTGATTACGACTTACATTTTTGCATGGTTTGTCAAAGCAGATCACTGAAATCAAGTCAAGATGTAAAACGGGATAAAGTGGTTTTCTTCTCCATTCTTCCATTAATCACCGTGACCTACAGAAGAAAGGAACCTTTTCCTCTCTCACCTGAGGCAAGGTGGGATACTCCACTGAAAGTTATGCCAATTTTTATCAATTGGTGCTCAAGTTCCAAAATTAATTTTCTAGTTTTCATTTTCTACATTTGTAAATAGAAGTTATTTTATTGCAGAGTCATTTTCCATTTCTATCAATTTTATGTTAGTTTCTTTTTTATAAAACAGAAAACAAATTCCAGTATAACTTTTAAACCTACTAACTGTAAAGATTACTTAAAAATTGAATTTATTAAGCTGGATATGTTGATACAGGGATTAGACAATAGCTTATCTCTGCAAATGTCTGTCCTAATAAATAATATTTGGCAAAATCTAAATGTAAATTAAATAAGAGTTCATGACTGGTTCACTTGTCAAAGAAAATATTAACAGATGATACATAAACTTTTGTTTTGACATGATTTTAATTGCTGACAGTGTCAGGTTATATCTCTTAAGACAGTACACTGCTTTCGGAAGCATAAAAAAAATGCAATAAGCATTATAGGTTAAAAATCTAGCTGTTATCTACAAAATTCTCAGCAAGACCAGGGCTAAGTCAAAATAGTTTCTGAGGGGAGGGGGGCATGCTGGTTCTTGTTACACATAAGCATGTTTGTTATAGGAGCATTTTCAGGTTAATTTTTGCTATTAACGTAAACCACAATTGGGGGACCATGTTGCTGGAAGAGGAGTGGGGGGTAGTTATATAAACAATATACAACAAAGAAAGCCTTTATTCCCAATACCTGAATACATCGGGTTTGTTTTTAGGCACAAGGTTGCAGGTTAAATGCTCTCAGCTATCCAAGAAGTGGCTTATTAGTTTTGTAAGAAAATATTTTCTTATATTTTGACTGAAAAATACCCAGTGTAACCGAACAAAACCATCCTTGTTAGTGCAAAGCAGACCCAAAAAAACTTTGTTTCAAAGACTCAGCAAAGAAAAGCAAAACTAATTCAAGAGGAAAAGCTGCCTTCCTAATAGTAGCTTCTGAATCTGAATCTAATAGTTCTCAAAAGGCCGACTGGAGTCTTCAAGTCTTAAAAGTTTTGTCTTCCTCCATGGATCACAGACATTCTCTAGGAGGCAGCAGAATATGGATATAAATCCATTCTAAGCAGATATATATTCTTCTCTGGGCTACAGCCACAAAGCTGAAAGCTATGCCCCAACAGCAAGAATGAAGGCAAACGAAAGTTTTGATTGTTTCATAGGGCAATTTTCTACATGCAGCTTTCTTTTTTTGCTCTTCTATTTTGTGCACTAGAAAAATCCTAACTTCATTTTTGGCAATGCGGCATCCGCTAGTGATAAAATAAACAGTAACGAGATTATGCTTTCAGAAGCACAGCATCAGCGCTAAGAACTGCATTTCAACATACTGACTCGGCTCCAGCCAGCACCTGAGCTATGTACACTTCTCCCAATTTGTAAGTGGGCCTAATCCTGTTATTACAGAATAATTACTGCAAATCAGCACAATTACTACAAAGACACAAATAAACACACACATACTAGTAGCTGTTTTCCACAAATTATTACCAAAACAGAGAACTGGCTCATTGTGGCAACATTAAGACAATGTTTATTCCTCCCAGTGTTTGGGCAAGTTTATTTTAAGTTGTCATCTTCAACTAGTAGTGATACAGATGATTTTACGGATTCCATAAACTTTTCTAATCTAAACTCTTCTCAACTGAAAGTTGGCTGCTTCTCTTAGAGCAACATCTGCAAAGGCCTGATTTCATAAGAACTGGCTCTTATGGTACATTAGTGAAAAAAAGAAAAAGAAAAACACTGGCACACACATACACACACTTTTGGAAATCTCGTTTTAAAAGTTGATTTGTAAAGTTGTCTTCTAAATTACTTTCAAGGTATCATGAAATTAAACAGTCATTTTACATTCTTCACAATTTAAGCATTTGTCTCTAAGGAAGTTCGATGTGGAATTTTACCCTCTTGCCAATGTTATTATCAGGTTTCCTTCTTGGATAAATACTCTTTATTGGGAGCAAGGGTGATTAGGGACGAGGAAAATCCAGAAAGCACATAGTCCACAATAGGGATTATCTGAACTCACCTCCTGGACAATGCCTCATGGCCATCTTACATCTCCTGGATTCTGCAATGGTTGGACAGGGTATCGTGTCTTTTGCTGGCTTTTTAACAATTTGCCGTGTTCTGGTTTCCAGACCCCACTTAAATCCACATGTGCGATTATTTCTGCTACAGGTTCCCCATTCACTCCAGTGGCCAACCTCACATCCTTCTAAGAGAGAAAAAACAAACACAGCTAACAATTTGGTATACATTTCTCCATTGTTACAAAGTTTATATAGCAGTATTTCTCTACTCCTTCACTTTCAGATACCAAAAATTAAGCTGTATAGCCCACAAGACCTATATATACCTTTTGGGAAATGTTGGCATTATGGAGTTACAGATAGAAGTAAAAAACTGCCACATAAGTAATTTAAAAACTATTACTTTCTTTTTGTCCTGGTTCATTTTTTGATGGGATGCTAACTGGTCCACTCTAAAGACACTGAGTATATTATCTTTAAAAGATTCAACAGCTAAAACCTACAGTAAAATATACTGTTTTCATACCATGAAGAGGAGACAAAATTTTACAGGTAAATTCTCCATGCCCCCACTGAAATTCACAAGTGTGTTAGTTTTAGTTAGAAGTAAATATTAATACTTTATGAAAAGGATAGGGAATGTTTTTGCATTTTCTGATTATCTCATTTCCTTTAATAGGTGTCTGGAAACCACAGTACGTATTTCTTATTCCCTAAATTGGTGCCATAGTTTAAAAAGTAAACAAATATCAGATATTTGAAAATGTATTTTTTCCCAGGTATGTAAAAACTTTTAGCATCCTCCTTTTTTAACTTCATATAATGAAAAAGTAGGCTACTCTGCAACTCCCCTGGGATAAAAGAATAAAAATATACAGAGTTAAACCTCATCAAATTCACCATTAAAAGCCCCTAGTGTAATAGCAGAAGAGGACGCAGGCACAGAATCCACACACAATGAATATTTCTTCATCCAGATCTCATAAGGCATCATGGTGACTCTTAGGTTTTTCAAAGCTATTTAAGATTTTTATCCAGGGGAATGCATAGGACTGCTGTTAATTTGTTAGGACTACTGTTAATTTGTTAATGCTTAAAAGTTTCATAAGAATTTCCTCTGGACTTCTATAATTGGTATGGGTCTTGCCTCTCAAAAACAAACCCAACATTTTGAATGTGCTCTTTTGGTGACTTTTCTATATTTTTCAATAGAGTGTTGCTTATATGCATGTATTAATTCACACATATTTGAGAACATAAGCACACATTTCTTCAAAAATCTCTCATTTAAATGTGTTCTCTGCAAGCTTTCAAATATAGTTATAGACTACTTTGGTATTTATGCAGGAAAAAAGTTCTCAACTGAAGTCTCCATTTTAAAAAGATGGAAAGTCTCATTCATAATACATTGCTCTGTTGTACACCATACCAGATATAAAACATGGCAAATAAAATTCAGGCATGTTGGGGGTGGGGGTGGTGAAGATGCCATTACACTTGATTAGATTCAGCCATTTGACAGAGCTTTACATTTTAATCAGTGGCATTAAAAAGTGCCAAAAGGTTTTTTAAACACAAAAAACCCCCCAAAATTTGTAAAAATATGTATTCCTAATTGTTATTTACAAACAGCATATACGTGCAGATTAAATTATGCATTCTACATACCTAAATTTAGTAAAATTGTTTTAATGCACTTTGCAAGATGCAGTTAATCA